>NC_045606.1:24819812-25122843 GCF_009762305.2 Zalophus californianus | reverse complement strand
ATAGCTAGAGATATTTGAAAATATTGCAATGTTAATTTCAAGCATACAAATGGTAACAATGTTTATTTATCAAATTATATTATTATTATTATTATTATTATGTGTTTTTAAGAAAAATGCCCAATATTGGGGAGGGTTTTTTGGTCAATGTTTGTCAAAAACCTTAAAATGTTCACATTTTTTTAGTGCAGGAATTTATTTCAGATAATCTTTTCTAATGTTTTACTAGAGAGCTAGTATTAAATACACTGTGTGTTTTTGGTACACTCTGAAATTCTGTTTGGAAAATAGTAAATAGTAAAGAAATAAATGGTCCCTAAAGGAATGTGGAAATATGATGAAGATTTATTGTCAAAAATGTTAAGTGTTGGGGCGCCTGGGTGGCTCAGTCATTGGGTGTCTGTCTTCGGCTCAGGTCATGATCCCAGGGTCCTGGGATGGAGCCCACATCAGGCTCCCTGCTCAACGGGAGGCCTGCTTCTCCGTCTCCCTCTCCCCCTGCTGTGTTCCCTCTCTTGCTGTCTCTCTCTCTGTCAAATAAATAAATAAAATCTTTAAAAAAAATGTTAAGTGTTCTCACGAAAATTAGAAAAACAAATAAAGAGAGTGAGAGGAAACTTTAGGAGGTGATAGATTTGCTTATGGCATAGACTGTAGGGATGGTTTAATGGGTATACACTTATCTACAAACCCATCAAATTGTATATACTAAATATATACAGCATTTTGTATGTCAATCATACATAATAATGTTTTTTAATTCATTTAGAAGTTATATATATATAAAGACAAAAATATTGAAAAGAATTTAAATGATTATCAGTAGGAAATGCATTTTTTTAAATAAGGGTTTATATAGAAATAGAATATTTTGTCACCAAGAAAATGCTTTTTGTAAAAAATCTACATTTTAAGTAGGAAAAAAGCAGAGTAAGAATCTGCATAAACAACGTGATTGCCAGTTCTTAAGGAAAATAGGCTAGATAAATGCAGGGCAGAAACTATGATGAGAAGTTAAGTTACTGCCTCTGGGCAGTAGGAGTTTATAGAGCTTTTTTTGTTACTTTGTGTTTTCTAAATATTCCAATATCATGATGTGAGTGATACCATATTTAATTACTTGACACCATGGCATATCTTTACATATTTTAACAAAAATTATTTAAACATTAATTTAAAAAATATATAAATTCTTATTTAAAATGTAGCACCCAAATGTTAAAATTAATTAGATTGTACACATAATTCTATTTTAATAGGCATAAAAAATAAAAAAATTTGAAATATGCTTTCAAGGATGTGACAACTAAATTTAATGTCATATCCTAGAAATTATCCTGGAACAGAAAAAAGACATTAGATAGTAACAAAGAAAGTCTGAATCAAGTATGGATTTTCATTAATAATAATGTATTAATACAGTTCATTAGTTGTGATGTATGTACCATACTATATAAGATATTAAAAATGGGGAAAATTGAGCATAGGATATTTGGAAACTCCCGGTATTATCTTTGCAACTTTTCTGTATACCTAAAACTATTAAAAATTCTTAAAAATTACTTAAAAATGTTTCTAAGGTATGTCTCAAATTGCATAAAAATTTTAAATGAGTTCTTTAATTTTGAAAAAAGTAATGTATGTATGTGGTATTAAATTACAAGAGTACACGAGATGTTTTTATTTACAAATTACTTTGTCATCTATGTAAATGCAAGACTGATTTTCTACTGATTTATGTACACCTACCTAACTTACACAAAGGCTCTGAGAATCATTAACCATTTCTAAAAAAATAATACATGAATACTTTTTCCTACTCACCCAAGAACTTTCTGAACAATGAAAAGCAGTTTGATTAAAAATGAAAGCCTAGGTATGATCAGGTTCATCTAAATTGCAGATGTGGTGCCATAAATCACCTCTACTTTCTCATCACCTCCCAGAAGATGAGAAAAAAATTAATCAGGAGGTTGTTAATCTGGGATAATATACTGCAACAGTGGTGCTTTAAATATGCTAAAAGCATAACTTGGCAAGCAGCCCTTCAGCTGATCTCTGAGTTTGAAGACCCTGAACAACCATACCCACTTACTTAGTACTTAGACACTGCCTGTGACCACTCATTTTTTAAGGATACCATTGGCAAGTATATGGAAAGATGAGAGAAACAGAAAAAGATGATACCTAATTACACTGAGTTAATAGCAGAGACAAATGATCTACCTTAAACTAAATCCTGTAGCCTTCGTTTGAAGCATCATTTGATGACTACGGAGTTCATGCATATAGAAGTTGTTAATGTTAGCCCCACAGGACAAAAGGTAGCAAACCCCATGGAAGACTGAATGTGAAAACGGAGGTGCCCTCGCAAGTACAGGGAGCATGTATAAGGAAAGGTTATAACTTCCTCCAGAGATAGTGATCCATTATAAGCCCTGTGAAGATTTTACTCCCGAGGGCCACTCTACCAACTAAAATTAGATTTGTTGTTTAAGAACTCTCCTGAGAATTCATTCATGGGAGACTGCCAAGCCATCAAGATTTAGGAGCTTAAACTTCAGCTTGTTCAGAAGCCATGTGGACTCCATTAAAATTTGATTTCTATCTAATATTGCTATAATATATGGAGAGCCTCATTTGATTTTGTCCTTTATCTTAAATTACTACTTTATTATTGTTATTATTATTTTCACTGCAGTATAATAAAATAATAATTAAAAAAAACATAGTACACATAATCCCCAGAATGTAGCGTTTCTACCCCATTTTGTAGTAGCTTAGAACTACTGTTATAGAAACATGCATCCATCCACAATATTTGAAACATAATTTGCATTTCTCTGCCTTTTAAAAAAATTGGTTGAATGTTCCATTCTGTGTTGTAGCATATTTTGCTGCTTTTAAAGAGAATAAGGTATACAATTTTCAAGAATTTTTTACAGCATTACTTTTGTTGCATTCAATTTCTAATGATTTTTAATGATTTTCTTTTCCAAGTTTTTTTTTTTACTTTTTTTCTTCATATAACATTGATGAAGGAATCACTCAATATGAAGGATCAAGGAATATGACAGAAAGCTGGAATAAACATGAATTTGCCCCCCGCTTCTTCCCCCATAAAATCAAAGCCTGCGTTTCTGCATTTCTGTCCATTCTGGCTATTTATCTGTGATAATTTAATGGACCACTGACAAAACATAAATTATAATTTATATGATTTTATTACATAAAAGAAAATATTATTCACTACATACATTATAAACATTGAAAATGAAACATTCCACATTCCACAAGGGAATAACAAAGCACTATGGAGTTTTTGAGGAGAGATCACCACATCCTCAGTAAATGATCCATGGTTTCAGGAGGGTAATTTGAGTCAGTTGTATAGGCTTGAATAGTATTTTGGCATTTTATTTTTGCTTTTGTTTTTATTTCAATCTCTGAAACAATGCTTCTTTATGGCCACAGAGAGAATGGGCCTCTCAGACCTCCAACTGGGAGAGCATAATTACCAAGGGCCCAGTGTCTGCACTCTGAAATCTGTTTGTGGGTATGTACATGCCCAGGGCACACTTCCCATGGGCTGCTCCCAGCCAAACATAGGAGGCAGCAGGGATCCTAAGAGAGACCCACTACTGGTAGACAAGGGACTCCTTGGACAAGCAACTTGGCTCATGGGCTCCACCAGTTCTTGTTGAAATTTCCCTTGAATGCATGATATTTCACTTTATGAATCCATGAGAGACTTTTTCCTTCAATTTTAGCCAGTCAATATTTACAGATATGAAATCATATTTTGTTTTGGTTCTGGCATTATATTTCATGTAATGCTTTTAATTTTTACTGTTTTCCACCTCGATCTCTTATTGTATAACCTCTGTGTATATATTTTAATAATTGAATGGTCTATATATTCACTTTAGTAATTACATTAATAGCTGTGAGGTACAATGCACTTAAATTTCTATTGATTGACTCTCTACTATGAACAGTGATGAAATTAATACATTTTACATTCCCTCTTTCTCTCCTTCATCTGTATCTTCCAATTTTAGTTAATTGTATTGGTTTTTTTGTAGTTACCTTTATAACCTCTATTATTGTTTATCTGATCTTTAACCCTTGCAATAAAATGTAAGAGAACTAGTCATACCAATTCTATCCTCTTCTGTTTTTTTCTTATTTATATCATTTATATATAATCAGGGCTTGTAGTATTTATAGTCTGTTCTGTATCAGAACCCTCAGTTATATTAGGCTGATTACTATAATTAAAAGATGTCAGTTCTCAACTTACTTCTGTTCATGAAGGAATAGCCAAGATTGGTTTTACACACTCAGCTTAAAAAAAATGAGACAAAATATATGATTCAATTGTTGTCTGACACATTGGACAACAGGCAGCACAGGTCAGTGATGCCGGAGGAAAGGGAAAAAAGGTCAGCCCCGTAATGTCACAGCTCTCTGTCTGGAATTTCACACACAGCACAGGGAGGCAGAACCTGGTGATCTTCCTGAGTTAAAGGGATGAGACAGAATTGGGAATTTGGGGAGATCAAAGTGTCTAGAATTCACAGGGCAGAGAACCAGACAGGAAAGAGCAGCAAGGAAAAGGCAGAGCTAAACACTCCTCTCTGAGATTAATTCAATACAAGCTCATTAAACTATTGCATAATTTTGTTAGAATGTAATATAATGATATGTTTGTAAATGCCAGAGAATTTTAATAAGATTTAAAATGTAATTTCCTTCCTCTTCTTTATATAGTGTTTTATTGAAGGACTCTAATAGGACAGCTGCAACCATGGGAAAAGATTGTCATTCCCAGGAGAATATGAAGATACAAATAAGCTAGCAGTGTGGTCCTGACAGGTAAGGGTAGAAAGAGGAAATAGAGTTTGAGCATATGATGGCCAGATGGGGGGCTGCACCGTGTTAACAAGTCATTTTATCAGTATTAACAGCCTTCTGTTTTAGAGCTGAAGACTGAGGTTGGATCATAGAAGAAGTTTGTTCAAGGCTATAAGGCTAATGAAAAACTGCTTACATATCATGACATCACTAGCTTCACAGTTGGACACCCTCATTTTCATAGAAGAATGGACTTCAACAGAAAGAAGTTTCAGGTAGAAGAAAGCCATGGAGACTTCTTTTTTCTAAGCATGTGTAAGATCATTAAAAAAAAAAAAAAATGAACGCTTCAGGGATGCCTGGGTGGCTCAGTCAGTTAAGCATACCACTCTTGATTTTGGTTCAGACCATGATCTCTGTGTAAAACCATGATCAGGTGTGTAAAACCAATCTTGGCTACTCCTTCATGCACAGAAGTAAGCTGAGAACTGACATCTTTTAATTATAGTAATTAGCCTGCTAAAAGTGAAAGTTCTGATACAGAACAGACTATAAATATTACAAGCCCTGATTATATATAAATGATATAAATAAGAAAAAAACAGAAGAGAGGATAGAATTGGTATTGCTATTTCTATTACACTTTATTGCAAGGGTTAAACATCAAATAGGGTCATGAGATGGAGCCCTGCATCAGGCTCTGTGCTTTAAGAAGCTGGGTTGGAAATGGGAGAAAAAAGATATACTGGCATTAGAGGCATGAGCAGGTTCAAAGGAGAGTTATCTTGTTTGGTTTTGGATTATTTATTTATTTTTTAAAAGTAAGATAGGAGTGACTTAGGTCTATATAGCACTTTGGAAAAGACTTAATCAATATGTAGAATTTTTTGGAAAGGGAGGTGGATGGGGGATGGGGTAACTCGGTGATGGGAATTAAGGAGGGCACGTGATGTGATGAGCACTGGGTGTTATATGCAACTAGTGAATCATTGAACATTATATCAAAAACTAATGATGTCCTATGTGTTGGCTAATTGATTTTAAATTAAAAAAATAAAAAAATAACATATCAGGATTGGGCAGAAAAAAAAATAAAGGAAAACTCAGGGTCAAATTTGTACAGTAAAAAAGTTATTTTCAAATTAAAGCATTAGCAAGGGAGTCCAGCTTTCAGATCAACTTGCTCACTCGAAAGAGAAAAAGTAGTATTGATAGTTCAAATTTTTATATGGCAGTTGAAATTCTTAATAGAAAATAAATGGATCAGCTATGATAAAAGTCAGATATCCATGTTTATGGAAACATGGTATGCTGGCCTTGCCATAAACTTGGAAATATCTTATTAAAAATGATTGGATCAGATACGACAAAAATCAGATATTCATATTTTTAGAAACGTAGTGTGGTGGCCTTGCCAAAAACTGGAAATACAAAAAATATATAAAAGAGAGTACAAGAAAGAGGAGTACAAGAGAGACAAGAAATGACTGGTACAAGTGAAGGGACAGAACATCTAGCAGAGCCTCGTCTGAGGAATGAGTTGGCCTCCAATGGGAAGTACAGAGTCCATCCTGATAGCTATTGCTCATTCTCTAAAAAAAAAGTATAAAGCATTGGGGCGCCTGGGTGGCTCAGTTGGTTAAGCGACTGGCTTCGGCTCAGGTCACGATGCTGGAGTCCCGGGATCGAGTCCCCTGGCGGGCTCCCTGCTCAGCGGGGAGCCTGCTTCTCCCCCTGACTCCCCCCCCTCATGTGCTCTCTCTCTCTCTCTCATTCTCTCTCTCAAATAAATAAATAAAAAATCTTTAAAAAAATAAAAAAAGTATAAAGCATTTAAGAGTAGAATCTCTCTTCACTCTCTGACATATTCTCTTACTTGGAAAACATAACTTAAAATATAATGAAAAAAGTGCAAAGTATATATTGACTCAGGAAAGAAAAGTGTACATATATCTGTCTAAACTTGTATTATACTATGTAATGTTGATTTATCCATTTATAATATATATATTTATATTTAAGAATGCTCTGATAGAGTGTCAAATTCCTTAATTTCCCTTTTTCTAGATTATTTTTAAGGATCTAAATTTAAGCTTATCTATGTTTTTGAGAATGTTTACTTAATTACAAATACTGCATTGCTATTAAACTTACCATGATGCAGTTAGGAAGACTCTGTTTTTTTTCCTCCACAGATTGGAATCTTATTAAATCTATAGTATTTTTATAAAGCAACATGTGATAATAAGATAAAGCAGCAGATGGAGCTCTAAAATTCATTAGTACTTAACAATTCTCCTGTCCCTTTTTATTGCTGAATATGAAGGAATTGGGGATTTCAGATACACATACAAATACACTTATTGTTCTGTTCCCTGAGAATTCTGTTTTTATAATTTTATTATGCATTCATTACAGGATGCTGGCATTTCCAAAATTAATGGATAGAATTATCTGACATTTAAGAAAATAATGACATGGTAATAAAGATTATTAGTAATTATTTGTATTTCAAAATTTATGCTTCAGTGTTAATGTGTTATGCTGTATAGTTTTTTAAATGGCATGCATTGAAAATACATGAAAAATGGTTGTTTTATCTTTTATTTTCCTTTTTTAAGCTACAGTGAATAGTTGTCTGATAAAGTATAAGTCAACAGAAAATCAGTCTATGTATTACGGCTATTGTATCTTCAGGTTCACATCCAAACTTATCTCCAACAATTAGCTTAATTATGGAATTTCATCTAGCCCTCATTAAACCTTCTTTGGCTTACTCCTTTGCAGGTAAAGTTAGCTGGTTTTCTTAGTGCTCTGTTATCATCAGCTGTAGCAATTTAATTGAGACTTAATATTTTAATTTTCTAACCCCCAATAAGAACTCTTTATATCCACAGCACCTAGCCAAGAGCCTGGCATGTGGTTTGTACTCAATAAATATTCACTTCATTGAATGACAGAAGGTGTGCATTTGGGGTGTAAGAGAGAACAACAAAAAGCAACTCTAGTTAAGTAAGGGACTTACAAGGAAAATAAGTGATGGAGAAGGAACTGTGGCAGATTTTTTTAAGTGCCTCATTTAAACCAATAGTGACATAATTACCTTTGGTAAATAGAATAAAATTGGCAGCTTGAAAGTAACTCCAGACAAATTTTGAGGCCATAATAATAAGAGATACATTTATGACAGTCAATATCAAAGGTCAGGCAATTCACTTAAATGAGTGAAACAGAGCTGGTTACGACTATGGAAAACTGAGAACACATGCCATATATACAAAGATGTCTACTCATCTCTGCTATGTGGAAATGTGGACTAAATATTCTAGATCTTCTAATCTTACAGGGGAAAGTGAAATAATAAATGTCACAATTTTACAAATTGTTAACTTCAAATTTTAAAAACAGTATCTGGTTTAAACCAATTATATCTGTGCATTTGATTTGTCCCAAAGAGAGTTTGCCATTCCTTGACTCAATAAGGCAATAGCAACAATGATGGAGAGGCAGTGGTGAATTCCAGAAACTAGGAATCAGATTGGGTAGGAATTATAACTGTGACACACATACATGCATACATAGAAATATACATTTATAGATACAGTAATATAGTATTTGAATCCAATTATTTGTCTGAACTATGGCAAATTTTCTGGTCTTCTTGTTTTGTCTTTACCTACTCCCTAATTTGTTTTAAGCCATATTTTAAAAGAATGCTCCAAAAGTTTTCTTTTCAAAATTGTTAGTTTCTCTTTTTATTTCACTCATTTCTCATTTAACATATATATATGTTATTTCATTACAAAATTAATATATACTCCTTGACCATCCAAAGATATATCAAGAAAATCCCTCCTCCTGATTTTATTCCACAGAAACAACCACAAATTAACAACTTGATTTATATTCTTTGAAACTTTTATAAATGCATAATTCCTTAAATATATACAATACACTGTTTCATGAATAGTTGGATCCATTTTTATAATGTGTGTATATTGTATATCTTTATAGTAGCATATTATAATACAGTTCTGCAATTTTTTTTATTATGGATATCTTTCTACTATACAGGCATTTAACTTACTCAAAGTGAAATATACATAACCTGGAAAGAAGAAAAAAAGTAGGAAAAAATATAAAAACCGTACAAACATTTCTGTTCAATAAGCAGAATGTTTCTGCTTCAGTGTAGACAAGAATTGTCCTTCCATTCTTCTGTTTCCCTCTGTTGATTCAAGTTCCTAAGATCATTCAATGACTTTTGTAGTATGAGGTTCTCTAGTTTGATCTAGTAGTTAAAGAAAGTATGTTGGGTAAAACACTGTCTTTATATAGAAATCAGCTGATTTATTCAGGGCCATTGCCCCCAGTGTGACACTTTTCTGAGAGATTTCTAAGAATAATTTGGATTACAAGTAAATTTAGCTCTATACCCTAGCTGTAAAACCTAACTTCCTGCCAAGGCAATTATTTGTTATACGTTTTATAACTCTATTATATGTATTTACCTAATTATTTTTTAAAGATTTATTTGTTTGTTTATTTATGACAGAGAGACAGAGACAGAGAGAAAGACACAGAGAGAAAGAGAACAGGGGTGTGGGGAGAGGGGCAGAGGGAGAAGCAGACTCCTCACTGAGCAGAGAGCCCAACACTAGTCTTTTTTTTTTTTTTCTTATGTTAGTCACCATACATTACATCGTTAGTTTTTGTTTTTGTTTTTTTTTATCATGTTATGTTACTCAGCATACATTACATCATTAGTTTTGGATGTAGTGTTCCATGATTCATTGTTTGTGCGTAACACCCAGTGCTCCATGCAGAACGTGCCCTCCTTAATACCCATCACCAGGCTAACCCATCCCCCCACCCCCCTCCCCTCTAGAACCCTCAGTTTGTTTCTCAGAGTCCATAGTGTCTCATGGTTCATCTCCCCTTCCCATTTACCCCCCTTCATTTTTCCCTGATTTGTACCTCTGAAACAATACATTATATGTTAAAAAAAATAAAATAAAAAGAAGAAGAAGAAGATAGTAGGAAGCCAACACCAGTCTTTTTTTTTTTTTTTTTTTTAAGATTTTACTTATTCATTTGTGAGGGAGACAGAGAGAGAACAAGCAGAGGGAGAGGCAGAGGGAGAGGGAGAAGCAGACTCCCTGCTGAGCAAGGAGCCCGATGTGGGACTTGATCCCAGGACCCTGGGATCATGACCTGAGCCGAAGGCAGACGCTTAACCATCTGAGCCACCCAGGCGCCCAGGAAGCCAACACCAGTCTTGATTCCAGGATCCTGAGATCATGACCTGAGCCAAAGGCAGATGCTTAAGCGACTGAAACACCCAGGTGCCCCTCTACCTGATTATTTTTATCAGCAAAACAGTACTCCATTTTACAGATATCCAATGATGCATTTGCTGATTCTCTATGGGTATACGTTTACTTGTGGAGGACTAATGTCCCTCATTTCTATTCTTTTTCAGGAATATCTTACCTATTCTAGGTACTTCTTCTAGGTGAATTTTATTAATTAAAAAAATAAATTAACTTTGTTAGCATTCTGAAGGGAAATTAAAAACAATAATAATTTTTACTATAATTTATTAAGTTCCTCTTCATGCCAAGCATTCCTGGCATCATTTAAATCTCATAACTCTATGAAGTAGACATTGCATTATTATTATGAATATTATACAAAGAAGAACATTGAGACTCAGAACCATTAAGTAACATCACCTGAGTTATATAGCAAGTGGGCATTAAGGCTAAGATCTGAAACCAAACATTAAAGCCCCTAACCTAGGGGCACCAGGGTGGCTCAGTCGGTTAAGCATCCAACTCTTGATTTCTGCTGAGGTCATGATCTCAGGGTCCTGACATTGAGCCCTGAGCCCAGGCCAGGCTCTGCACTCAGCAGAGAGTCGGCTTCCCCTCTCCTCTGCCCCTCCCCCTGCTCGAACACATTCTGTCTCTCTCTCTCTCTCAAACATAAATAAAATCTTGGGGGTGCCCGGGTAGCTCAGTTAGTTAAGCATCCAACTCTTGATTTCGGCTCAGGTTATGATCTCAGGGTTGTGAAATCAAACCCTGTGTGGGACTCTGCACTCAGCAGGGAGTCTGCTTGACTCTCTCTCCCTCTGCCCCCGCTCTCTCTCTTTCTCTCTCTCAAATAAAATAAAAATCAATCAATCAATCTTTAAAGCCCCCAACCTAAATCTTACTTCTTATTGGATTTTTATAGGAGGTGTATTATATTCTGCTTTGAATTCAAGAATTAACGTCTTTATAATGTTAGATCTTCCCATGTAGGAATGTGTTGTCTGTGCATCTTTTCTAGTGCCCAAATTCATAATAACAATAACGTAGTATCTGTCATTAAGGTATTGTGATTTTTCTATAATATGCACATACATTTATTCACCATTTAGATATGTTTTTATATATCATCACTTTCCATATCATTTCATGACTCTTTTGATCATTACAGTGACTAATTTTTTGCCTTAAAAGCAGGTTAATTTCAGAAATAAAACACTTTAATTAACTAGCAGTGAATTTAGCCTTTGTAAAAACAAAGCTACATTTCACTCTAGGAAAGCCTAAAAAATAAAGATGTGTTTAAAATGTTAGCAGGCAAAATAAACAGAAAAATGTGAATAATTTTAAAATATTTGCTAAATATTCATATTTAAATTGTTGATCTGATTTAAAAATTTCTCCAAAGTGAGGTACAAGTAAAGTGTTCCAAGCAACTCAAATCCTAACTAGAAACGACTGCCTTTCATTCTGGTAGCGTGATGCCCGTTTCCTTCCTACTACCACCAAATATCAGATTAAAGTATAATCACTCATAGGAAAAAGAGGCAATAAAGAACTTTAAAAACACAGTGACCACTAGGGGGCATGTTTCACTTTCTTATCAGAGACTGCACTAAATTCTCTCATTTTCAATTTTAGGTAGCCCTGATGAACAGGTCAAGAAGTTTGAAATCCATAACCACTATAAAAATAGCAAAAGAGTTTATCTGTATTATTGGAAGAGCAATTTATGCTTTTTAGAAACAACTTAATGTAATGGAAATGATAAAGACACGAATCCAAAAGCAATTTTTTATTAATACTTGGCAAATTTTGTCAAAGTCACATACAAAGTTATGTTCATACTGCACCTATAATTTTCTAATATGAATATTTTTGAGTTTTCCTTCATACATTAATTGTATATCCTAAGCATTCCCATGGTATTACATTACTTGATTAAATTTAATTTCTTTTCTATATTCCATTTTATATTTATAGTTACATGGTGCTTAAACTTCCTTTTATTACTGGACATTTAGGCTGCTTCTGGTTTTCCATTAATACAAACCATATTCTAAAAAGTGTACCAGTAAAAGTATAAGTGCAGGCCAACCTGGATTCATGTCTCAACTATGCCATTTCCTCTGTGAAATGTGGGGCTGGTTATTAATCATTTTAACTCTCAGTGCTTTTTTTTTTCTTTCTTAAAATGGTAGATAATAAATAGTATCTACATGGTAATTGCTGTATCCACATGAGTTAAAATCCATAGGAAAAAATGAGCTCACCATATAGAACATACTAAACACATGCTAGCTGGTATTATAATGTATTATTGTTATAATTTTTTTTTTACTTGAAACTGCATTTCAGATTATTTCTCTAAAACAGATTTCTGGAAGTAGATTTGCTCATTCAAAAGTCAGTGATCCTTACTTCCAAATTGTTTTCCAACATGGTCGATCCAATTTATAATCTTTAAAGTTATTTTGAAACATTAAGTTTCTTCATCAATACAAAAACAGATAATAACTCATTCAGAGAATAGCATGGTTTGAGAGCCGTTAGAATTCATGTTGCACTTCATTGTAAAAATGGCAAACATGCATCAGAAAGTATTATGTTTATCTGATTCTGATTTCATCTTTTTTCAAAACCTGATAATCTGAGTTTCATAAGTTCTGTGCAAGCATTTTATGTGTATATACACATGTTGTATTTTCTTAGGTAGGGAAAACAATAGTCCTCATAAATCTTAGAGAGTTCTGTGTCTCAAGAAAGGCAAAGAGCCATGAATTTAAACATAATCCTCCCAAAATATGGGACCTGTTACTCTGTGAGAAGAACTTCAAATATGTCTTGTTTCTTTGGGCCAGGTATGTTAATGAGTATAGACATATGGTATTAACTTTTGTCCTATTTCCTTTGACTTCTGTTGCCTATAGCCTTTCTAAAACCTAAAATTAGAAAGTTAAAGCATCTATTCAGCAATATGTTGTAAAATGACTATTATTTTGAAGCTCATCTTAAATATAACTAATTGGAGCCTTTAAAATAAGTTCCACCTACCTACTTTGGCTGCAATGCTTTCAATTAATAAATCTACTAAAAGTGTTTTATCACTCAGTTTGGAGACATGTCTGAGTTTTTTTGGCCTTTTGACTAATTACATCTAATTAGAAGACATATTGAAATATAGAGAACAACACAGTTTACATTTCTCTTTCTCTTTTTGAGGGGCTGCCAACTACATATTTGGAAAGAGCTAATTAAGAACCAATTTCTTTTAGGTGCAAGTACATTAACTAGTCTATTTCTTAGTACATCCATATGTCCAGAAAGCAGAAAGCCTTGGAATTTGAATAGAAAACTAAAGGTAAACTAGTAAATAAAAACAAATAAACCAAAAGAAGTTAGTCCTACCTTTGGGTTTTGGGCATTAAAAAAAATCTTAAAGTAGGTGAGCTTTTGACTGACTTATTTACATAACACTCTTAAAAGATTTGATTACTTTGAAGAGAAAGATGTGGTTTCCTTAAAAGGATTTTCCTTAATCTTCACTCTTCCTGGGGCTTTCTGCATTTTAGATAAGAATGTCAGCAGATGTTGGCAGGAATGTGGAGAAAGAGGAACCCTCCTACGCTGTTGGTGGGAATGCAAGCTGGTGCAGCCACTCTGGAAAACAGTATGGATGTTCTTCAAAAAGTTGAAAATAGAGCTACCATATGATCCAGCAATTGCACTACTGGGTATTTACCCCAAAGATACAAATGTAGGGATCCGAAGGGGTACGTGCACCCGATGTTTATAGCAGCAATGTCCACAATAGCCAAACTGTGGAAAGAGCCAAGATGTCCATCGACAGATGAATGGACAAAGAAGATGTGGTATATATATACAATGGAATATTATGCAGCCATCAAATAGAATGAAATCTTGCCATTTGCAACGACATGGATGGAACTGGAGGGTGTTATGCTGAGTGAAATAAGTCAATCAGAGAAAGACATGTATCATATGACCTCACTGATAGGAATTCTTAATCTCAGGAAACAAACTGAGGGTTGCTGGAGTGGTGGGGGGTGGGAGGGATCGGGTGGCTGGGTGATAGACATTGGGGAGGGTATGTGCTATGGTGAGTGCTGTGAATTGTGCAAGACTGTTGAATCACAGATCTGTACCTCTGAAGCAAATAATACATTACATGTTGAAGAAGAAGAAGAAGAAGAAGAAGAAGGAAGAAAGAAGAAGAAGAAGAAGAAGAAGAAGAAGAAGAAGAAGAAGAAGAAGAAGAAGAAGAAGAAGAAGAAGAAGAAGAAGAAGAAGAAGAAGAAGGAAGAAAGAAGAAGAAGAAGAAGAAGAAGAAGAAGAAGAAGAAGAAGGAGGAGGAGGAGGAGGAGGAGGAGGAGGAGTAGGAGGAGGAGAAGAAGAAGAAGAAGAAGAAGAAGAAAAAGAAGCAGCAGCAGCAGCAGCAGCAAGAGGGGAAGAATGAAGGGGGGAAATCGGAGGGGGAGATGAACTATGAGAGACTATGGACTCTGAAAAACAAACTGAGGGTTCTAGAGGGGAGGTGGGTGGGAGGATGGGTTAGCCTGGTGATGGGTATTAAAGAGGGCGCATTCTGCATGGAGCACTGGGTGTTACACGCAAACAATGAATCATGGAACACTACATCAAAAACTAATGATGTAATGTATGGTGATTAACATAACATAATAAAAAAAAGAATGTCAGCTGGGCTATGTGAAAGCTCCTTACAAAAGGAGCAGATTAAAGGTCTGAAATACAAATAATTATTGAAAAGTAAGTTGCTGGACATTTCCATTCTTCTCTGTTTCAACTTTGAGATAGGCAATGACATCATTGGTAAGAGAAAGTAGACCCTTATCTATTCAATTTAGAGTTCTTATTGAATTTGATAACTTGTTTCCCATCTTATTTATTGATACCATAAAGATACAGTCCTAGGAAAAAAGATTGTAAGTGGAAAGTACAGCATGCCGATCAGGAGAGTTTTATGGAAAACTAGATCAAGAAACAATTCACAGGTCCCAAGTCTCTTCTTGTTATCTATTTGGGAAAAGAAAGAAAGAAAGGAAGGAGGGAAGGAGAGGGGGAGAGAGAAAGAGAGAGGATAGAACCAAAGACATTTCCATGACATCAGCAACAAGTTAATCATTTATTGAATGTCTTTCACCAAGCCAAGAATTTAGAGTAAATACCGTGACTCATTAGGCAGTGACTCAGCAATGAACTTATGAAGATAAATTTAATATAATTTGGAACACTAAAGAATGAAAATAAATGTTCTACACTAACTTATCTGATAAGATATATTTAAGTAAAAATGGGGCACCATATTACTAGTAAATCACAAAGCAAGAGACTTGCCACTGTCTCAGATCTTTTCTATCTCCTTCCAGTTATAACTGAAGAAAGTGTGTTATGAAAGGTGCTCAGTAAGTCAGGTTTCCTGTCCTTTTAATATCACAGCACCTCCTTGGAGATGAACCCAAGCGAAAGTGAAAGGCTTCCTCTTAGAATTTCCCCATAAGTTCTCATGTTCTAAAAGTAAAACTTTTTTTCCCCCCTAAGAGATGTTCCTTTACTAGTGAACAGAGGTTACCATAGGGTCTTGGAAATGAATCACCTAAATGTAAGAAGTTACTTGTTCAAACTGAAGTTATTAACCTATCCCCACAGTAGCCTTATGGCAACCACCCCAGATTTTATGCATAAGTACAACTGTCTTCTTTAATTTCAGTGCTAAGGATATCCAATAAATGTTTGTTAAATGAATGAATAAATGTTCACAAATATAAAATACATAGCCCCTGCCTGAGTAACCACATTTGTCTCTTAAATTATTTAAAAACTAGTAACCACATGCCCTTATTAAATTATTCCTATCAAGTTTGCATGCTTCCATAGTTTCCTAACTTCAAAATAGCTGTGTAAATGCTATCCCTCCCCACTTGGATCTGGAAAAATACACTTTTTGTTTTTTTAAGATTTTATTTATTTATTTGAGAGAGAGAGCGAGAGAGAGCACACAAGCATGGGGGAGGGGCAAAGTGAGAGGGAGAGGGAGAAGTGGATTTCCCACTGAGCAGGTAGCCTGTGAGGCCATCCCAGGACCCTGAGATCATGACCTGAGCCAAAGGCAGACGTTTGACTGTGCCCCTGGAAAAATACACTTTTAAAAATATTTATAAATGCTTACTTTTTCACTGTTCTAGGTAACCCTTATAGAAAATATAAATTTTCAACATAATTCATTATTTTTATTTTCACTTTATTCTCCTAATTAGAATGATGCCTTAAAACTCTGCATACACAGCCCCCCAAACACACACATCCACACACATGTGTACACACAATTTTAGAAGAAATACACCCCTCACATGGGGAAATTTTTAAGACTCAGCCTACCTTGCATTCCAGGAAACAGAAACCAAGGGTTTGAATTTACATACACATTGACCTAAGACTTTCTAATCAAACCGAACTCCCTTAGATATCTCTAGGCATCCAGAGAGGGTTGAGAAGATCTAATACTGGCTAAAGAGAGAAACCATGATGAGGAGAGCAGAAACTGTTTTCTGAAGAGGAAATGAAAAGAAGGATTGTAAATCCCACATTGAGCATATCTGGGGAAGAGCCAAAAAAGATTCATATAAAGACAATTCTTACCTGGAGTTTTATGGGATGGTGAAAAACAACTAAATAGGATTAAGGTATATCATAGCATATAACAAAACTCATGATTAAAGGGATGGAATTGAGTAAGGCCTGGAACATAAATACTAAGCCACATTTACTTAATATCAAAGAAAGTAGAATAGTATATATACAGCCATAACACTAATTATAATTTCAATAATTTTCAGTCTTTCAATTTATAGTGGAGAGAAACTAAATATGAAGTAGAAAGTTTTCAATTGCCAAGAGAACTCTAAGTCCCTTCAGAATGATTACTCAGGATTAGAATTATAGCAGTTTAAGCACGGAATATTAAAAAAATAATAAAGCCATTTTAATTTAACACATATATATGAGGCATTCTAATTCAGATATGAATTTCAGAGATGCAAAAATATTTTCCATATCTGTAGAAAACCAGTGTCTACAGTTTATCTTATTGGTCATGGTTGTATGTCACTTAAATTCTACATTAAAAAAAAAAAAAGAGCTTTCTAGTTGTTGATACCAAAGGCATTTATTTTCTGTACAGAGGCCAGGTCTACTTTTTTTTTTTATTGGAACAATCTTGAGTTTCATTTAATTCTCCCATCATTATTGTCACAAAATCACCATGAAGCCCTCCTAATGTACTTTCACACGTTCCAAGAAGAATCAGTCCCAGTAAAGAGGTATCTTTTATTTAGGGATTTAATTATTGTATAGTAGAGAAAATGCAAGTACTTGTAAGATGTCATTCTGTCTTTAAATTATGTTGTTCCCCCATGTTAGATTGCTTTTTTTGTCTTTAAATTAACATCTTAAAATGTTATTTTACATTCAAAGGTTATCTTTTAAATATATCACATTTATGTTTTTTTAAAGCTCTTTTTATTTCTTTGGTTCTTTTTTTAAAGACTATTTTATTTTTAAGAGCAGTCTTCAGTTCACAGCAAAATTGAAAGGGATTTATATTTTCTATATACTTCCTGCCCCAATGCATGCATTACCTCCCCATTATCAATTTCCACCACCAGAATGGTACATTTGTTACAACTGATGAATCTGCACGAACACATCATAGTTGCTCCAAATCCATAGTTCACCTTAGGGTTCAATCTTGGTGTTGGTAGATTCTATGAGTTTGAACAAATGTATAATGACATGTATCTACCATTACAGTATCATGCAGAAAAGTTTCACTGACCTAAAAATCCTGCCTATACTCATCCTTTCCCCCACCCAATCCAACCCCTGGCAACTACTCATCTTTTTAATGTCTCCATAGTTTTGCCTTTTCTAGAATGTCATGTAGCTGGAATCATACAGCAGGTAGTCTTTCCAGATTGGCTTCTTTCACTTAGTATTATTAAATTTCCTTCATGTCTTTCCATCGCTTGATAGCTGATTTATATTTAGCACTGAATAATATTCTACTGTCTGGATGTATCATAGTTAATTTAAACCATTCATCTGCTTTAGGACATCTTAGTTGTTCCTAAGTTTTGGCAATTAACAAACAAAGCTGCTATAAATATTTGTGTGCAGATTCTGTTTATTTGTTTTTTTTGTAGCCAGATTTGTAGTTGTCCTTAAGAAGATAACAAATCAATGCATATTAATAATAAATTCAATCAATTCTTAAGTATAACGGGTAAAATATGAGACTCCTTCCACCTTCCAACTGTTGCCCATCCTTAGTTCTGCAACACTGAAGTTACCTACTCTTAATATTTGCATTATACACAGGCCAAACATATAAAAAATTATTTTTAGTATGGCAGGGCAATTCAAGAACAAATGAGAGAAAGATACTGAGATCTCAAAAATTTCTTTCAGTGTGGAGAAAAAATGCATTTAAACCATCTGAAGTGAAGATTAATAGATAAGGTATCCAGGTATATTATATAGATATATCTAGTTTACCTAGCTGTATCCTGTTTATACAGTTATATCCTGGACAAATGTATGACTCGTCAAGATATATTGTCAGGACATATCTAGTTTGTCTATTCTAGCTCTTCTAGATACATTCTAGAAAATAGTTAATGAGAAAAATACTAGAAATCTTCTCAGCAAAAACAAAATAGTGTCTTTATTTTCTTAAATAAGTAATTTAAAATAGTGAGACACTAACATATTATTTTTTTTAAATAGTTTCATTCTGCCTACCCTTTTCAATAACAAAAAGTATTTCATAACCCAAGATAACATTTCTAGGAAATAAAGGGTCATCAACAAAATATTTTTTGTAATGTTGTGATCATGTTTATAATTTAATAATATTGAGGTCTTAATGCTTATTTTTAAAGTTAGGTTTTAAAATAATTTTGAGTTATATTTTATTTTTATTTTTTTAAATTTTGAGTTATATTTTAAAAAGAACAAGAAGCAAGAAGTCCTATAAGCGTTTGATATTCAATAATTTAATAGACTCATGATTTTCCTTTTCTCTTGGAATCTTATTTATTTTACTTTAACGGCAATATTCCTTCTCTGACTTATCAGTTCATGGGTTCTTAACACCAACAACTTTCCAGGCCTCAAGAGAATTCTTAGTTCTTTTTCTACAGTTCACCTCATCATTTGCTAACCATATTTCAACAAGCTACTATGTTTACTTTTCATCTCCTGCTTCAGAATTTTCTGTGGTTTCCCTTCTTTCCTTGTAGAAGTTTTACAAATAAATCTTCAGGGTATTAGAGCATAATGTCTTCTTTTGAAACCTCAGAAAAATACTTATATACAGTAAAAGACTGGCTTTCTTATTATATTTGGGCAGAAAATATCAAACAAAGGAGACCATTTTAGCCACAAAAAAAGTAAATTTAGCTTAAGAAAAAAATAAAGTGGTAAAAGTCCATCTAATTTCAGAAGAAAAACATCTCAAAAATAAAAGTCTAACAAGAAAACATTAATTATACCTGTTTCATAATGACTGCAAGTGTGTTATTAAACATATATAGCTGTCCAAATAAAGTATTTTGAACTGTTTTTTAATAAATGCAAAAAAAAAAAAAGATTCTCCAAAAGTAGCTAAGATGTCTACAGTGATCTCCATAACCCAGCCATGTCTACCCTATGACCCCACACCATACTCGTCACTCTCACCCACAGGTATTCTCTTTGTACCTCATGTAGGCCAGCTACTGTCAGCACCTTTGTGCATTGCTGTCTATTTCTCTTGTGACTTCCTTTCCCCAGGTATTTGCACTGGTGACATATTCTCCTCATGCAGGATTTAGCTCAAGTTTCATTTCCTGACCATATTCTCTAACTAACTTCATTGATATTGGTTTGCTCTCCTTCCTTTTACTCTATTTTACTGTTTTAATAGCAATTATATCTTCCTGAAATTACAATGCTCATTTAATTGTCTGTTGCCTGTGTTCTCCCAAGATTTAATCTTTATTGTGTTATCTTTTTATCTTATTCCTTTTGTATAGCCCACTTCCAGAAAACTGAAGGCCACATAGTAGTTATTGGATATATACTTTTATGATTATTTTAGTCCATTAATGCTTTTAGCAGTTTGACAGCATTAACTCTCCTTGATTGAGCATTGAGGATCATAGCATTTTAAAAATCAAAGGACTTTACATTCATAGAGACCAGTTATCTTTTCAATGTTAGTGTCTAATTTGAATAACCTTCCCAGGTTGAATTTCCTATAATGGAAATACCTTCTAATAAATGTCTTTCCAATATTATTATAAAGTTATTTCACACAGTAAAACAAAATTAATTTATTAATTCAACAAATATTTTATTTATCTAAGACCCATTATATGCCAGGGAATGTTCTAGGGGTTGGGATATATGTTTATTTTTAAATAATCTCCACACCTATTGTGGGGCTCAAACTCAGAGTCCCGAGACTGAGTCGCATGCTCTACTGACTGAGCCATCCAGGCATCCTGGGGTATATTATTGAACAGAAAAACAACAATAAAAAATTCTTGTTTTCATGAACCTTATATTCTAGAGAGGAGAGATAAACACATGTGTAAGTGGCAGAGTATATGAAAAGGTGACATGTAGAACAGGATGAGTGTGATCATTGTATCTATAGGGTCAGGAAAGGTTGAAATTTTAAAGAACATGTTCAAAGCAGATCTTAATAAAATGAGGGAGATGTGTATAAAAATGTGGAGGTCATTCCAGGCAGAGAGAATTGTCAGCATAAAGACCTTAAAGTGGGAAAAGAGCCAGGATCCATGGAGAAAAAGCAAGGAGGCTAGGATGACTAGAGTTGCATTAGTGAAGTGGAGAAAAGAGTAGGAGGCAAGGAATGAGTGTGTGTGTGTGTGTGTGTGTGTGTGTGTGTGTGTGTGTGTGTGTGTGTTGTGTGTGATGTGAAGACATTTTAGGATGTTGTTGGATATTGTAAGAACTTTAGCTTTTACTGTGGGTGAAATGGGAAGGCTTTGTACAGTGCAAGTAATGATGTTATCTGTTTTATGATTTAAAAAGAATACTCTGGGGGTGCCTGGGGGCTCAGTTGGTTAAGCGGCTGCCTTCTGCTCAGGTCATGATCCTGGGGTCCTGGGATTGAGCCCCACATCCGGCTCCCTGCTCAGTGGAGAGCCTGCTTCTCCCTCTCCCTCTGCCTGCCACTCTGCCTACTTGTGCTCTCTCTTTATCTGTCAAATAAATAAATAATATCTTTAAAAAAATAAATAAAAAATTAAAATAAAAAGAATACTCTGGCTGTTGCATAGAGAATATACTGTGGTGATCAAGAGCTGGAGAAGGGAAGCCAATTAGGAACATACAATAGCAATCCTCAAGGAAGATGACTGCGGCTCAGATCACAGTGGTTGTGGTTCCGTTGGTGAGAAATAGCCTAATTCCAGATATATTTTGGAGGGAGAATCAGAAAAACTTTTTGTCATATAGAATGTGAAGTGGAGGGGAAAGAGAGAGAGAGAAAAGTCAAAACTGACATCAAGTTCTTGACCTTGGACACTGGTGTGTCCAAGTCCAAGATAAACTGAAAGGTCAAGATTGAGCTCAAGGAAATTAGTAGGGAGGCTAGTACACCAGTCTAACAGGTAACAAGAAATCTAAACTAAGGCCTTGAGAGTAGAAATAGAGAAGAGAGTAGATTTAAGCTTTATTTTGGGGTAGAACAATAAGAAAAACATTAACCAAGTTAACAATAATAAACATTTACTGAGCACATACTATGTGCCAGACTTTGTTGAACACACTTATATATTAATATATTTAAACCTAATATAACTAATAAAGCAAGGTACTATCTAAGGCAGTTTGCTCACAAGAAGAAATGCCAAGAATTGGTAACTAATTCAGTGTGTGTGTGTGTGTGTGTGTGTGTGTGTGTGTGTGTGTGTGTGTGTGTAGGAGATGGAAGTGGTGGTATTGATTGATTCACAGAATCCCCATGAAGAAAATTTTGAGAAATATTCCCTTTTTTGGGCAATTCCATTCATCTTGCTCATCACTACCAGATGAATTTTCCTCAAGTACAACTCTGGTTATGTCTACCTTTTCCTCAAGAAACATGTAGAACCCGTTATCACCCATAGGACAAAGGTCACCCTTGTTATACTAGAACCCATAATTTTGGAATAAACAATCTTTCTAAATTCATTTCCTCTATCACTTTCCTCACATCTCATGATTCAATGAAGAGCAATAATCTCTTTCCATTCACAAGCCTTACAGTTTCCTATTTCAGTATATTTCTAACTAGGAAGCACTTTACTTGTGACCTTTCTCCTCAGTGTTTGCCCTCCTTCCAGACCCAATCTAACTGACACCTCCTTCTTGAAGTCCTCTCTGATCAAACTCATGCCTTTGACTTACCACAGTATTTTAGGTAAAATTGTTTTATGGCTCCTTATTATTTTTTTATATTGAATTAGCAGTATTCATTCAATAACATCCTTTCTAAGTGTAAGTAGAAATTTCAACAAAGGGAGGCAATGTACATTCTAACAAGAAGACATATGATAAACAAAGTAATAATGAAATTCCAAAAAAATTAACTAAAATGAAACAAGTTACATGCTTAAGGTCACATAGGTAGTATGTGATGGAGCTGCGATCTTATCATTATATTACCATCTCACTATACTATATTGTAACATTCCTTAGTAATCTGAAAACAGTTCCTTATGACTGAAACTTTCTTTGTATGTTGGAGTAACAGGGGATGAGGCTGTGGATGTATGCAGGGACTAAACCATCAAATAACTTAAATGCCATAGACTGTTTGGATTTGATCCTGACATTAGATGGGAGAAATGTGAGGGTAACATAAAATCCCTCCTGTGTATGTTTGGACTGTGCCCCGCACAAGGGCATCACAACACCATGGATGTCATCTTATCATGTACATTCACACCCTGGATAAGCTCTCACAGAGCTTAGAGTAGGTGTGGATAGTTCTATCCCTCATGACTGAGTTGTTGAGGGAGAAGTTTACACTGTATAACTCTATGCTGTATAAATGGCCACACACATGCTCAGGAGAACATGGACACACAGATTCATTGGTAAAATCAAGTGAGCTCAGCTGTTCCCTGTCTGGACCATACTTAAACATCCCCAAAGTCACTTTTATTTCCTGCCTGCTATAAACATGATGCTACATGGGGTGGAGTAGGATGTAAAGTGTGCTTGCTACTGACAATATGTGTGCCCCTATAGGGGAGAAGCATTGTGAGTGGGCAAGTCTGGGCACATGGGGACCTATGCACTCTGATAATATCCCCAGCATCAAGATATTGTGTTGTGCAAGAATACTCTAAATTTACTATAAGAAAAAACAATATGTATGTTTGCATCTATTTATCTATACTTGAGGAAGAACAGCTTCT
Source organism: Zalophus californianus (assembly GCF_009762305.2). Classification (NCBI taxonomy): domain Eukaryota; kingdom Metazoa; phylum Chordata; class Mammalia; order Carnivora; family Otariidae; genus Zalophus; species Zalophus californianus. Next base: position 25,099,157 of record NC_045606.1, on the reverse strand, counting down.
AAATTTCACAAAGGTACCAAATGGACTAGAGGCATTCCCAGTAATGTAATCAAAAGTAAACTATTCAGGTCTTTAACTCCTTCTACAGGTAAGTATTAAGCTCTGAGTCCAAACAATACATCTGGAGATGCTGTGAAAGATGAAGTAGGCAGAGTTTACAAAATACAGACAGAGAAATTAAAAGGATATTACAGAGTCTAGGTGGACAGGAGAGGAACAATAGAAATAAAGAAGAGGACCAGATTTCCCAGATACCTCAGCTAAATTTGACGGGCTCTGATAGTTATTTGAATGAATATGATGTTGAAAAGGGGCACAGGAAAGGCAAGGGATGAAAAAGAAAAGGATTACTAAAATTCCAATTTCCCGTTTGCAGTCACTGGGGGAAATGATGGCAAAATCAAGGCAAAGCAGTTTTGGTGTGCCAAGGGATACCATAAATGCCACTTTTAGATATACTGTGCTTGTATCTATGGGTTATGTATTTACTGAAATATATTTGTGTTTGTGTGTATAATGAATGCATGAGTTTCTCTGCATTAAACAATCAAGAAACTTGGTAAGCACTTATGTAAATTTTCTCCATTGATTTTCACAAGAGGTCATTTTATAGATGAAGAAATTTACCAAAGCCACCAATTTGAAATAGGATTAAGTCAAATTTTAAATTTAGAAAATTTGGCTTCTAATCGAATCTTAAACTTTAATATACGATACTAAATATATAATTAAAAAGAACAGGTGTGATATTTGCCAAATCGATGGTAAATAACATAAATGCTATTTAAGTTAGAGGAAGGAGATGGGCAGAAAACAGTCTACGTAGACTTTTCAGAATACAAGGTACTTGAAAAGTCAACTTTTTATATAACTGGTCATACTGACACTCATTCCCAACTGAGGAAAAGTATGATGAAAGAAGTATAAATACTCAAGTGAGACATGGATAAAAAGAATAGTTTTGTGGTTGTTGTTGAAGTTACCAATCTGGTTGGCATTAGTTGGACATAAGGTGTTACAAGTAGTTTGAAGCCAATGACAAAAGAGTTTTGTATTTCATATTAAGAGGTTGGATTTTATCCTGTCAGCACAGAGAGACAATGAAAGTTTTTGCGAGGGAATGACAAGATGACATGGTGTTTTAGTAATCTGCCAACAATGCAGGAAATGATGAGGAAAGAAGAGAGCTGCTAAGACCAGGTAGAAAGCTATTCCAATGACACAGGGATTTTATTGATTATGGATGTGATACCAATATGGTACAAGAGAGATGAATAATGTCATGCAAGACATTAAGAAGGAAGAACCAATGAGAGTGCTGACTTTCTGGATGGGGTTGAAGTATGAAAAGAATAGACTAGAAGTGAAAGAAAAGGTTCCCCAAAGGCTGGGAAAACAGAAGAATGAACAACATTCACAGAAATAGTAAAGAAAGAGAGAAAGAGAAACAGAGAAGAAGAGAAAGAGACTATTTAAAGAACAATTTTGAAAAAAAGGAATCTGTGGTAATGGAAAGACATAGGAGACAAATCCAGCCCAGATCTCTCATCTCAGCAGTGCCTCAGCTCATTCTCAGCCACGTCTTTTTATTCACAGAGTTTAAAACCATCAAAAGGAAGTCTCTTAACATCTTCACATTGATTTTGGCAAGCTGATCTGTATGTGTATTCCTCCTTTTCTCCTCATCTAAGGATTATGTCCTGGATCCTGTTTTCCCCAGAGACTTTACTCCATAGATTCTCTTTTCTTTCTGGGATTTTCCATCTTTCCATTCCCTCTGGTTATCTCTAATTAGTATTTCAAAGGCATGGATTTCTTCCATTGTAGGTTGAAAAACATAAAACAAATCAGAACATCTAACCCTTAACTAACCCCTTCCTCTGAAACCCCTCCCCTTTCAGCTACAGGTCTCTCAGATTCTTTTATTAAAAATCTAAATACTTACTGTCTGATGTAGACACATCTCACTCACCCTCCCCTCACTGCCGTCTACAATGCCTTCCTACAACTCCACTGCAACTTCTCCCAGCAAAGCTTCACGTGATTGCCTTTCTTCCAATTCTAGGAGGACTTCCAGACCGGATCTTATTTGATATCTTAGCAAGATTTGATTCTCTTTTGTGAAGGGCTTTCTTTCAATCTTGGGAAATCACAATGGCTTGCATCCCACCCTTTTGTTGGCCCCTTTGGTCTCTCTGTGTCTGTACCTTAACGGTTTGAGGTTCAGGGCACAGTGCTTTGCATCCTTCTCTTCTAACTCTGTCTACTCTCCCCTCATTATCTTGTCTACCCCTTTGGCTTCAGATACTCTGTGTTGATGAACCCATTATTTTCTCTACTCCATTCCTCTCATCGAGGGTCCAGAGCCATATACACCCAGTGACTGCATGGAAATGAGTTCTGGATTTTTCTTATAGGTACCGTGTACTATCTAGCAGGCCAAGCCAAAATGTTTAACCCCCACCACACGACCAATTAACCTTTAAGTCTTGCTTAAAGATAAAATACTACATGCCCAGGTAACTTGGAATCTACATAAATTTTTTTTGAAGCTTTGAAGTACATTTTAAAATTTGCTAGAAATTTTTGTCTCTATAGATATAGCAGTTAAACTTTGGAAGAAATCTACTTGTTTGGGCAAAATTACCAGAACTAATTTTTTTTTCTTCCCTAGAATCATTCCGTATGTTACATAAACATAGAGCAATTTCTCATCCATTGTAGTGGGAAAAAAATGAAGTTCCTATTAAACTCATACTTAAACAGTAGAACTTAAAGCTTATTGAAATATTCATTATTTTCAAACATTGGGCTCCTATTTAGCAAAACTGCTTCCCTTCAGAGTGAGGGAAATATTTATTGTTTTTGTTTTATGGGGATTTTTTCCCTTAATTTTAAAGATTTTATTTATTTTATTTGACAGAGAGAGGCACAGCGAGAGAGGGAACACAAGCAGGGGGATTGGGAGAGGGAAAAGCAGGCTTCCCACTGAGCAGGGAGCCCGATTCAGGGCTCGATCTCAGGACCCTGGGATCATGACCTGAGCCGAAGGCAGATGCTTAATGACTGAGCCACCCAGGCGCCCCATCCCTTAATTTTAAATATATATTTTGATGTTACTGTCTCTGAAAAGTACGATTCATGGAAACGAGGGGTGTGTGGGTGTGTATGTATGTTTGTGTGCATGCATGGCTGTGGGTACATGTGCATGTTGAGTGCATATGGGTGTGTGTATCATAGTTAGGAGTTACCTGGAGAAGACAGGAAGTAAAGAAATAATGACAGCAGGAACAAGGTGGAGAAATATCTTTATCCCATGTAGGTGGTGTAATCTTGAATGAGAGAGTCCTATCTCTCCTCTTCTATACTGAAACTCCACATGTCTCCTTATTCCACGTGGAGTAGAGCTAAGGTTCTCTGCTTAACAGGTCCCACACCCTTGTGGTTTTATCAATAAGTATTTTCCCCTACTGTCTTGCTCAGTTCAGACTGCTATAACAGGTTGTCGTAGACTGATAGCTTAAACAACAAACGCTTATTTCTCACAGCTTTGAAGGCTGAAAGTCCAAGGTCCTAGTGTGTTCAGGTTCTTGGTGACGGCCCTTCTGTTTCACAGACAACTACCTTCTCCCTGAATCCTCACATGGTAGAAAGGAAAAACTCTGGTCCCTTCATCTCCTTATAAAGGCACTAATCCCATCATGGGGGCTCTACCTTTGTAACATAATCTAATCTTAATAATCTCCCAAAGGTCCCTCTAAATACTGTCATGTTGAAGATTAAGGTTTCAACATACAAATTCTGGAGAGATACAAATATTCAGTCTATATCACCTACTGTTTTTAATGTCTACACTATAAGCAGGAATATAAAAAAAAAGAAAGGAAGCTTTTGTTAATTAGGACATCCTTTCCATAAGTATTTTTGTCTTTGCTGAAGTTATATTGAAATTTCCACTCAACTGTCTAGGAAATTTAATCAATGCACTTTGCAGTTATAGACAGGAGACTGCATTCCAATGCAGATTCTGTCACTAAGTAGATATGAGTAACTGAGGAAGTCATTTAGCTTTTTTGACGCTTTAGTTTCCTCTTCTGCAAAATGAGAATATTTAGCTGGGTGTTTTCTAAGAAATCCTTTATTTATATAGTTCTCATTATATGGTTAAAAACTGTATCATGCACCATTCAATTGTCAATAAAATATTTTATCAGTGCAATTACTTTACTTCTTAAAGCTCCACAAAAATAGACAATTTTACCAATAACTATTTAGAAAACAGTATTTATGATACAATATTTTTAAAAGTTTTTTTTTTTAAAGATCTTAAAGAGTAGAGGTAGAAATTGAGATTTTTTACTTGTGCTAATTGCTCTTCAAAATAGTGGAAACTCTCCTCATGCCAAGGAGCCAGGAGTCCTGCAAGCTATAATATTAGTCCAATCTGTGCTATGAAATAATCTCATAAGCACAGTGCTGGTAGGGGGGTTGTATGCCTCTTTGTGATGTGGCTCTGGAAATCTTATAGGATTCTAAGATTGAGAAATAATTGCCTTTTAATGCCAGTGCAGTTTTTGGCAGGAATGCCAAGTAGAGAAAACAGCACATGGCAATTTGATAAGGATGAATATCCTCTCAGACAGGGACATATATGATCACTTGAGCTTTCCTTCCCCGACAAATGAGTTCCAGCCAAAGCATAAAACTCCTTTAAATATTACTGAATGCTGGTAAGTCAACAATTCAGACTCTTACCAGAAATACATGAAATCTAAGCTAATAAAATATTTTTCTATTGTATGAATTCTCAAATTGTGTATCAAAGGGAAAAAATAGTTTCCTAATTGAAAGGCTATATGTTATAGGCACAGTTTATAAACTTAGCAAGCGAGTCCAAATACTTTCTCTTCTGCGCCACCTATGCCCCCCTTAGATACCACAGTCGTGCTCCCCAAATCACACTTTATAAACATGTCACAATCAGAACTGACAAAGATGCTAAGATGCCTTAGTGGCTTTGTTAAAGGCTTTCACATAAATAAATACACTATACAAAAATCAAGTGAAAACTGAAATGTTAGCATCATCTAAACTGTCCACTTTGTCAGTAATGTCGAATTTGTTCTGTGTTGGGGTGGGGTATAGCAATTCATAAAAGACAAGGAACCCTTTTTAAAAACAAAAACTGTATGTTTATATATGCAAAATGGAAACATAAACACTGTTTTTTTTAAACAATTAGGAAATGCTTGGTGATATGCAAGTATACAAGGGAAAAAGAATAATATAAGTACACAGGGCTGGGACTAGGGTGAGCATAGTGAGATATTCACGTTGGAAGCAAAATTTAAGAGGATGCAAAAGAAAACCTTAATAATCAAGATAAGTAATATATAATATAATATTTTTAAAATAAAAATTAATGCTAAAATTCCATGATAAAATCTAAAAAAAATAAATAAAAAACAGGATCGGTATTTCTGATTTTTCCTTTTGTCTAGGCTTGGTTTAGAACTGCAAACATTAAGCACATTTTTTTTAAGATTTTATTTATTTATTTGAGAGAGAGAGAGAGAGAGACAGAGAGAGAGGACAAGCAGGGGGAGGGGCAGAACTCCCTGCTGAGCAAGGAGCCCAATCCTGGGCTGGATCCCAGGACCCTGCGATTGTGACCTGAGCCAAAGGAAGATGCTTAACCAAGTGAGCCACCCAGGCGCCCTAATTACCTTTTAATCATATATTTCAGAGCTTAGAAAAAGTGCAGAACTTAAAAGAGTCTAGCTTCAATATAACATTCTAATATTGTCCTTTTTTGGCACTAAACACATTTTGCAAATATAGACTATAACCTAAAACATTTATATTCTAAATATATTAGTTGCCTCTCTTCAAGTGTATGCTAAGATCTTTCAGGCAGAGGTCATGTCTTAAACTTTTCTTATTTCACATGTTGTCTCATAGTATTATACCTATAATGGTTGCTTGATAATCCTTATTAATAAGCAAGTTAGATTAAATAAATGCTGATGATTTACATCTCCATTAGCCCCCAAGCTCTCTTTTGTAATCTAGTGACATACCCAAAGAAATACAGAACAAAAGAGACTTGTACATTGACAGACAATATCTTATTTTTTGATATGTTTTAAATGTATTGAAATGTATCTTTCATTTTTTTTTGAAGAAAATTGCATTGTCTGTCAAATGATACGGAAGTACTATACTTCTTTGGAAATAACAGGGAAAACAATTCTATATTTTCAGTTCATCAATGTAACCAAGGTATATTATTTTTGGAAAAAAGTAGCTTAATGTGAAATATAGAATAAGGACAATAGAGAAATGAGAGAAAAATAAAATTATGGAGTGTTTCACTTAATCTAACACTTCAAACAGTAATTCCCTTTTAATAGAAATAGGTTGACATAAAAATATAGGTGAAAATATGTTTTAATTTTTATCAAATGCAAGTCAAAACCTCTAAAAATTATATACATGAACCAGTTTACTTACCTACCAATCTTTTTTTCTTTTGCCCATAAATTTTCCTCATATTTTGTTTATATGTAGCTTTAACTATTACTCAATCAGCAAGACGTTAGTTTACAAAAACAATCTAATGTTTTTGTAACATGCAGAAGGAAATTAATACTCATAATTTTGTACCATTCGGTACATTGTACTCAAGTCATCTACACTTATGTACCTGGCCTCTGTCAAATAGGTATTCCATTCCTCTGACAATCATAAATTGCCTTCTCAAGCTCAAAATTTTTGTGATACAGTCTTCTATCTCACATACTCTAGTTTTACTATATGGTGACTATTATGTGTTGAATTGTATCACCCCAAAATTCAAGTCCTTCCTACTCCCCCAGTATTTCACAATGTGACCTTAATTGGAGATAAGGTCTTTACAAAGGTGATTTGGCTACAATGAATTCGTGGGGGTGGGCTTTTATATAACGTGTCTTTATATAAAGGAGGAATTTGGCCACAAACCCTTATTTGATATGAAGATGAAGTCAAAGATAGCAGTGATTCTTCTACCAGCTATGGAATGTCAAAATGGCCAGCAAACCACCAGAAGCTAAAGAGAGGCATAGGACAGATTCTTTCTCATAGCTCTCACAAGGAATCAATACTGCTGATACCTTGATGCTGGATTTCTAGCTTCCAGAACTGTGAGACAATAAATATTTGTTATTTAAGCCACTCAGTTTGTGGTACTTTGTTATAGCAGCATAGCAAATTAATACAATGACCAAATCAACTTTTAATTGAGATTTAAAACAATTTTTTAAATTTTAAGATATTTTATGAACTGTTTAATCAATTGGCTTGGTGAATTTTTCATAGCTTTTGAAAGCAAAGATTTTGTACGTTGGCTTTATCTCTTACATTTTCACACAAACAGATATACATCTATATGCCATTGATTTAATAGGCAGGTGGGGGAATGATTTCAGAGGCAATGTCATAGCTGTTATGCTATGATATGCAACAAAGTTTCATTTGCACTCAAATAAATTTCCCTTAATATGGAAACAGATATTATGAAGATACATAAAGTTCAGTAGTATAGCTTTACAATGAAACTCTCTCTTCCAAAGAAATATTCTATATTAAGATTTTATTATATGTATGATTTATTTCAATAAAAATTGATGTGTTCTATAGGTGAAGTGTTGTAATGGAAAATTCATCCGAAGATGGAATGCATTTACTCTGCATTCAAGAAATTCACCCTTTAGTTTAAAATGATTTCAATACAGTATAGTGGGGCTATTAGTAAAAGTATGCTCAAGCAGCAGACTGGGCTTAGAGAAAAGAATGATTGTATTTAGTATGGGATCAGGAAAGTAAAGACTTAATGAAGATAGACACAGTAAAGTTTTAAAGGACAAATTATATTCTTTGAGTAGATAAAAGTGCAATTGGCATTTCAGACAGAGTAACATGGACTATAGAGGCAAGAAACATGTTTAGAGGACTCCAAGTAGTTTGGTAAGGCCACAGCATGAAATGTGTTCAGTGGATGGGACGGACGGGCAAATCAACAGGTGGTGATAAAAATCATCTTGTGTAAAAAGTCATGAAAGGTATATACTGGGCATGTTATAAATTCAATTTTCATATAAAAATTAAATTCTAATGGAGGACTAGAGGATAGTTGTGGAATGAAAAAGCACCAGTAATTATTGTTGGAATTACGATCATCGTGTATGTCCACTTGGGGGCACCATTCTCACAGACTGCAGTATGCCCTGCAGCAATTCTGTAGGCAATTTGAATGGGGAGAGACATGGAGGTCCTGAATGATGGTAAGGATGCACCGAGAAATGTTAGGAAATAAAATAAAAATGAAAAGGAGAACTATTGGATAAGGTAGGAGGAGGAGTCTAAATGATTTTTGGTATTTTGCCTTTAATTGCTAAAACTATTCTGGATAAGACCAAAATAGTTTTGGTTGGTGTCTAAGGAAGACAAATATATTGTGTTAGTTTCTTTTTTCCCCAATATTCACAAGTTAATATTTAAACGGCTATGTTAAAAATAACAGCATTGTGTTCAAACTGATTTTGAATTTGAATACTGTTCCATTTGTAAAGAATCCCAGCATATGGCATGCAACTGTCAGCTCTAAAATGTTTTCATTATTGGCCCTCATCTCCTCCCAAAATGTTGGACTGTTTAACTGCTTAGAACAAAGGAGTTCAGTAGTCCAGTCAACAAATTTCTGGTTTTAAATATCGCTTAAATCCAAGTTAATACATTTCCTTATAAAGATCCATTCTGTATCTAACCAATTGTCTACAACTGGTGAAAATTTAGTTGCTGACCTGTTTTTTGTTTTCAACATTTTATTCAGTTAATCTATTCTAAGTGCTCTTTTATTAAGCAAGTAAATAAAAGGAATAGTTGAGTAGATGGCAACCTAGCTACAAATAAATGCCAGTGCAATGGCCAAGAGCTTAAAAAGTTCATATGCACTAAATCGGTGAAACTGGATTGTCTGGCCACATTTTTGCAAAGGCATTGTTAATAAGTATTCAGATTAAAACTGAAGTTCCTGTATATGAAGTGTTGAAATAATTTTGCAGAGAGGAAAAAGAAAGCGAGAACAACAGGCAGGTAGAACTAAGTCCAACACAAAACTGAAGATTGTAAATAGATAAAAATAAAAACATGAAGTTGTCCTGATGGCAAATGCATTGACAAAAAGCCTGGTTCTTTTCTCATTCATGAGAAGCAATTTAGAAAGTGTCGTTTTTGAAAAGTTGGTGGGCTGGTAGGATTGAGTGCTACACTTGGAACAGTTTCTGACCACAGCGCCAGATGAGAAAATGGCCTGGGGTTTCAGGAACCTATCCAGTTTGGTGGTAATATTTTCCAAACTTAACATGAAATACTTTACTCAGTCTTGTTTTTACTGGATCAGATCTGAATGAGTTTACTTTGTTGTATCATTCAGTTGGTTTGAGCCTTGTTGGTATGGCACATAAACAAAATATTTATTTTTCTTGACTAGGAAAAGAGATTAAAAGCATAGAACTTTAAGTTGTAAAACAGCCCCACTGCTGTTACTCCCTCTTCCCTTCCCCTCCTGGTTAGGTTCCATTGTAAAAATACACACACTTTTTCCAGCTTGGAATTTAGCCCAAGACGATCATTATTTGCATGGAAATAACATCCATAAATGTCACCTGGACTCTTTATTAGAATATATTTTTAGTTTACAGTGTCAAAGAAAACATTTAGAGTCAGGTTAGGATTTAAATTGCATTTAAATTGCAATTGACACCAAACAACATAAATATCAAATACTAAGTTCTTTACTAAAGATTTAACTTGAATATAATTCACATCTTTGTCTTTCTAAATCTCTTTAATGTTTATCTCCCTTGATATTCTTGTTACATGAGATACTTTCATTGCTTCATGACCAAGACAGAAAGGAGAATTTAAAATACTGACAAAAGTATTTTTTAAGGCCTAGATTCCTGAAAGGCAATATTTCACATATCTGAAGCTTAATGCCTTTCATAACAGCTTCTTCTAAACAGCTCTGTTTTATTTTTGTTTTTGTTTTAAGTTTGTATGAGGTTGAAGCAACTGAATAGTCTGAGCACTATCTGTATTGCCCTCCTACTAAGTGGGGGCTGACTACACATTTTTTTTTTCCACAGGTGTAACAACTCATGACAAAGCAATAAAAGAAGACTCACTCATGCCTCCATTTAATGTCTTCCCACACTTTGGTATGCCAATAAGACATTTCAATAATTTAAAACTCTATATAATAAAAACATTTGATCAGTAATTTTGTCTTTATTGATGAACTTGAAATTCACTGTTTCTGTTATTTTTCTGTCAGGCCAAGAAATCAGACATAATTACTAAAATTTTTAGTTTTATAGATATCATATCCATTCTACTACTCTGTGGCCTACAGACATATTGCAACTCCAAGAGCATGTGGTTGACAATGTTGTATAGCAGCTGGTACAGAAGAAAGCTGGCAGAGCACATCTCAGAGAATAAAACAAGACTTCACTAGCTGCCATTGTAAGCTTTCTTGTCTTGAATATAAATTGTTACCAGAGCTGTCTTATTAGCAACTGTCTCTCTTATAATATTATGAACATCTATATTTTTGAAATAAGAAAAGCAAAGTTTCCATAAATATTTACATATCCTCATTATATTTGAATAAATGATCCTTCCATTTGGCACGGTCTCCCATCTAACTATATATACACTATAGGAAGTACTATCAAACCATTTTAGTCACAGTGTTGAAACTTCTGGGAAAATAATCAATTACAATCACAGAATTTATTTAATATCAACTACCCAATGTCTAACTTAATTCTTATGGATTTTAATCTTCAAATAAATTCATATTTAAATTGACATAATTTTAGTTATTCAGAGATATATGCAAAACTCTATTTGTTGAGTTGAAAAAATCAGGTATAGCAGAAGAATGCTTTTAAAAAGAGGACTTTAGCTAATACCAGTTTGGTATTGCTATTTATATCACATAATTTTGTGTTGCATTATGAATAGCAAAAAAGTAAATATCTCATATCGTTTTATACTTAAATAACTTTATCAGGTGTTGAGTAGTCTCTAATTTTTATTTTTATTTATTTATTTTTTTAAGATTTTATTTATTTATTTGAGAGACAGAGAATGAGAGAGATAGAGAGCACGAGAGGGAAGAGGGCCAGAGGGAGAAGCAGACTCCCCACTGAGCAGGGAGCCCGATGTGGGACTCGATCCGGGGACTCCAGGATCATGACCTGAGCCGAAGGCAGTCGCTTTAACCAACTGAGCCACCCGGGTGCCCGAGTAGTCTCTAATTTTTAAATTTTAAGTTAATTTCCTAGTAAATCTATTAGGATTATTTGCCATTGGGAAGTGGCAATGTTAATGTTAATCTGTTTTGTTTAATCTGCTTTGGCAAGACTTGTAGTTATCAGAAGTTTTTGAGGTTATCCAGCCTTTGCCCAGCTTTTGCTAAACTGGTTACATCCAGAGAAATCTCTTTACTTCTATCGAAGGTTGTGATTTATTGCATTGTTTAAATTATGTGTGTATTTACTTCTATTACTCATTAAATGAAAAGGTTTTTTATAGGAAAGACCATATCCTTTTTTTTTCCTCTCTCCAGTGCCTAGCATGGTAGGCATTAAATAAGTATTGTTGAGTGGCCATTTATTAAATACTGCTTGCCTCCAAAAGTGCATTCTTTCCTTTCATAGCCTCCTCCAACGGCCATGCAAAATCAACATGAATTGATCCACATGTGAAATCATAAACCCATACACTTTTCAGACTTCACCTCTTATTCTTCCTCTAGCAGCAATTTCTAAATGTTCATGGTCTGACTTTATCAAGACACTTATTCACCCTATAATTCCTTAATTTATCTATAACTCCTCTTATTTTTATCTCTCTCTCCATCCAGCTTCGAAGTCTGCCATTCGCAATTTCATTACTATTTTCCCAATATCATTCACCACTTGGCCATTAACACTGATCACACATTGATCACTATTATGGTTACAACTATTGCCCATTTTCCTTGAATCTCATATCAAACAATCACTTGGCCTCTCCTCTTACTTCACAGAGAAAATTAAAGCTGCCACAAAGAGATTCTATAAGTTCTTGCCTCTAAACCTCAAGTCTTTTTCATATTTCTTCTTCCTATAATTAAGGAAAACTATTACTGTAGCTAATAATAAACTATATACTAATATAGTACATAAATCTTTGGGTACTTCATTAATTATTTCTTACATCAATCTCTGAATCAAAAATTGATAGTTTTCTTGACTCTGAAATGCTTGTATGGTAGATAACAGATATCAAATGTTACATTTCAATATAACTGTTATTCATCAAGTCAATAATATTTCCTGAATTCATATTAGTTGTCAAATATTGTTTTCTTATAGGGAATACAGAAACAACACAAATCCTTTTCCTATTACATTCTCATTGGAGGAGAGAAACCAAAAAATAAAATAAAATAAAAATGAGTAGAATGTATACCTTATCAAAAGGCAGTAAGTACTAAGGAGGAAAACAGTAAGGCAGAAAGGTGAATAGGCAGTCCAGACATGAGGTCAGTGCAGTTTTGAATAGAGTTGTGCCTTAAAGTCACACCAAAAATGGTAGCACTTGAATCAAATTCTAAAGATAATAAAGAAGAGAGTTAATAAAGATATTTGGAAGGTGTGTTTCCTGGGCACATGGAAGGGCAAATGAAAAGCCCTGAAGCAGAAGAGGGGCACCTGGGTGGCTAAGTCAGTTAAGCATCAGACTTTTGATTTTTGGCTCAGGTCATGATCAGGGTTGGGCGATCGAGCCCCAGTGTTGGGGGGGGGTCCCCGCTCGGCAGGGAGTCTGCTTGAGAATCTCTCCCTCTCCCGCTCTCACACACTCTCTTTCTTTCTCTCTATAATAAATAAATCTTTTTAAAAAAGAAAAGAAAAGAAAAGCCCCAAAGGAGAAGAAAGTCTTCCAGGTTTCAGGAAATGGCAAGGGGGCCTGTATAAGTGAAGCAGAAAATGAGAGGTGACACATGGGAAGAGTTCAGATCAGAAAGGGAATGGGACTCCACTGCAGAAGAGTGATACATTTTGAATCAGATTTTAAAAGAACAACTCTGTTTACTGTGTTGAGAAAAGACTGAAAGGAACAGGGACAGAAGCAGCTAGCGAGCCTTGCAGCTACCGAAGTCATCCATGGAAGGACAACAATGGTTTACATCAGGAGAGCAGTGGTGGAGGCAGTGAGATGTTGCTGAGATCTGGAATTCTTATAAAGACACAACTAACATTGACGTGTGATGTAAGGGAAAGAGGACTCAAGGATGATCCTAAGATTGTTAACACATAGAATTATCACTTTGTGGGGGAAACTGTGAGGAGCAGGTCCTGGGAGAAGTTTAGATTTTGGCTTGTTATTAGATGCCTATGAATTATCTAAGTGAGAGTAAAAATATCAAACAGGAAGTATAAGATATGACACTGGAGTTCAGAGGACTATCCTGAAGTCCAATTGTGATGTGAAAAAAGAGCATGAAACTGGTGAATTGAATTTGTATGGATAATTAGGGTAGTTAGTCTTATTGGAGGAAATGATTTTGAAGCTAAAGCCTAAATAATGAGCGAGGATTAATTAAATGAAGAACTTGGGGATGGCTGAAATAATTCTAGGCAGAAGGAATTAATGGGAACATGTGATAACCTGACATAAAAAGAGACTGCTGCAATCGAGGAATTAAAACATGGCTGAAGAATTGGGAACTGACTTTTAGAGAATTGTGATATGAGAAAGGAAATTTATTAACTTATAGACTAACACAAATTTTGCCCTTCATCTTTAGACTAATGAGAAACTATGAAGAGTTTTACATGAGCTCACATACACTTCAGATTTGCATGTCATAAAGCTAAACCTGCTTGCATTTTGGAAAACTGATTGGAGAAAATAAGACTAGAAGAAAATGCCAACAAAAACAAAAAAGACTAGATGTAAAAAGGCTACTTAAAAGGCTTAAACAGGAATCTAAGAGATAAAAAGGTGGGCATTACTAATAAGGAGAAAGTGATAAGGGTGAGAAATTTTTGGAGACTTTTTTTTTTTTTTTTTTTTTGGTTGTAGAACCAGTAAATTTTTGAATTGGTTTGGCAGTGAAGGCAAAGGAAGAAAGGCTGATTCCAAGTTATTCGACCTGGCCAACTATTTAAATGTCGGTTCTATTTGTTCAGCTGGCACATACTTTTGTTAGCTGGAAAGATGAGTTCATTGCTGGACAGGCTGTCTTCTAAGAGTATTGTTAAGGAACTATATACCTACTCTAGAGATCAAAAGAGTTGTTTAGGAAGTTGTCCAGGGCAAATTTATGAACAGCCAGACATATAAACGACATTTCAAAGTATGAGAGAAAATTTAAAGTGAGGAAAGAAGGTGGCCTAAAATAGAAGCCTGAGGAAATCCAGTATTTAATGGCATATAGAGAAAACAGTATGCAAAGGAGAATTAAGAAAGAGAAGGGAGGGGGTTGGGGGAATAAAAAAAAAAAAAGAACATCTCACTAAAAGGGAAGAAACGCAAGGAAACTTGGTGGTAGAGAAGTCAGTACTGATGAAAGGCCAGGTTACATAAATACTAAAAGGGACCTTGGCACTTAGGTACAAGGAGGCCACAGGCTATTTTGGCAAGCGCAGTTCTCAACAGAGTGGTGAACCTGAAATGACAAGTAGGTGAGGACATGGAGAAAGTGAAAAGAGTTGTTGTCAAGAAGTCTGCCTGAAAAAAAAAAAAGAAAAGAAAAGAAGTTTGCCTGTGTTACAGGCAGGAGCTATAGGGTGGCAGCTAGAAGATATGAGGTGAAGGCAGTAGGCCAGTAATTTTTAGTATGGAAAATAATTGAACATAATTAAATGCTGATGATAAGAGAGTAGATGGGAGAAGTGAAGATAGAGGAGAGAAAGGTCATCTTTGGTAACTAAAGGATTCTGAGAAGAAAAGAAGAGATGAATGGACTCTAGGGACCCTTTTTAGAAGGAGAAACCATGTTATAATGGAGTGATACCACTATATTTTCAGATTTTGTGGTAGGAAGCAGTGAACACTTATTTCTCTGTAAGGGAGGAGGTAAGATCAACAGCTAAGAGAGAGGAAATTATTACTGGAAGGTTGTTTAGGCTTGATGCAGATGGAGAACTTCTTAAATAGTAATCAAATGGGAGTGAGAGAACTAATTAAATATTCTAGGATTGCTGGGCATGTTAAAGACTAAGGTGAGATGGTAAGCATGAATTTACCAATCTGTCTGCAGGTTGCTTTGGAAGCTGCATCCTCTTTCATTATACATTTAGACTCTGTCTAAACAAAAAAAGTTACTGTAAAGTGTCAGCAACTTAATCTGTTTCCTAGAGAATATGACAATAAATTGTGTTAAAATTTTCTACCAGAAACTCAAACTTCTTTTTTTTATATGTTATGTTAATCACCATACATTACATCATTAGTTTTTGATGTAGTGTTCCATGATTCATTGTTTGCGTATAACACCCAGTGCTCCATGCAGAACATGCTCTCTTTAATATCTATCACCAGGCTAACCCATCCCCCCACCCCCTCCCCTCTAGAACCCTCAGTTTGTTTTTCAGAGTCCATAGTCTCTCATGGTTCATTTCCCCCTCTGATTTCCTCCACTTCATTCTTCCCCTCCTGCTACTTTCTTCTTCTTCTTTTTTTTTTTAACATATAATGTATTATTTGTTTCAGAGGTACAGGTCTGTGATTCAACAGTCTTACACAATTCAGAGCACTCACCTTAGCACATACCCTCCCCAATGCAGCAACTTCTGCCTAGAAACATTGCCAAAGTCAAGGGAAGCAATGGCAAACATGAACTATTGGGACTTCATCAAGATAAAAAGCTTTTGCACAGCAAAAGAAACAGTCAACAGTCAACAAAACCAAAAGACAACCAACAGAATGGGAGAAGATATTTGCAAATGACATATCAGATAAAGGGCTAGCATCCAAAATCTATAGGGAACTTGTTAAACTCAACACCCAAAGAACAAACGATCCAATCAGAAATGGGCAGAAGGCATGAACAGACATTTTTCCAAAGAAGACATCCAAATGGCCAACAGACACATGAAAAAGTGCTCAACATCCTATAGGATGTTATTTTATTTTATAGGTTCCTCAAAAAGTTGAAAATAGAGCTACCCTACGATCGAGCAATTCCACTACTGGGTATTTACCTCAAAGATACAAGTGTAGGGATCTGAAGGGGTATGTGCACCCCGATGTTTATAGCAGCAATGTCCACAATAGCCAAACTGTGGAAAGAGCCAAGATGTCCATTGACAGAAAAAGAAAAGCAAAGCTGGTGGCATCACAATTCCAGACTTCCAGCTCTATTACAAAGCTGTCATCATCAAGACAGTATGGTACTGGCACAAAAACAGACACATAGATCAATGGAACAGAATCGAGAGCCCAGAAATGGACCCTCAACTCTATGGTCAACTCATCTTTGACAAAGCAGGAAAGAATGTCCAATGGAAAAAAGACAGTCTCTTCAACAAATGGTGTTGGGAAAATTGGACAGCCACATGCAGAAGAATGAAACTGGACCATTTCCTTACACCACACACAAAAATAGACTCAAAATGTTTGAAAGACCAGAAACTCAAACGTCTAAGAGGTGCCTGGGTGGCTCAGTTGGTTAAACATCTGACTTCAGCTCAGATCATGATCTCAGGGTCCTGGGATGGAGCCAAGTGTCAGGATATCTGCTCAGTGGGGAATCTGCTTATTCCTTTCCCTCTGCCCCTCCCCCTACTCATGCTATCTCTCTCTCATATAAATAAAATCTTTAAAAAAAAAGAAACTCAAACTTCTGAGGTTATAATGACTTAATTAAAAAACAATAACAACAACAACAACAACAAAACACCATTATAGTATATTGTTTGAATTACTAACAGATTAAAATTTGGGATAAAAGAAAGAATTTTCAAGGTATTATTTTGTAATAATTTTACTCAACATCTTTGATTTTCTTTTTGATATTTGGTAGTTGGAATTAGAATTTTTATAGTTAAGATTAGGAAAGTGAAATTGTTATTATTATTTTTAAGATTTTATTTATTTATTTAATTGACAGAGAGAGACAGAGAGACAGCGAGAGAGGGAACACAAATGGGGGGAATTGGAAGGGAGAAGCAGGCCCCCGCTGAGCAGGGAGCCTGATGCGGGGTTTGATCCCAGGACCCTGGAATCATGACCTGAGCCAAAGGCAGTCGTTTAACCAACTGAGCCACCCAGGTGCCCCAAAATTATTTTTTTATATTATTTATGAGAAATTACTATCTTGAATTAAGGAAACAATTGGTTTTCACTTGTGAAACTTTTTATAACTGGCTTTATGAAGTAATATTCAGTCAAGTAATGATCATATACTTGCATAATAGAAAATAATACCATATTCTTGATTGTTCATTTTCAATCTTCATGTTTAAAAGAAATAAGGCTATATTTGTCTGGCTGGATTTCATATACACCTGCACACACCCACTTTATGAAAGTCTTTAATCCTATAAATTATGGAAATTGATATTTCTTATAACTGAAGAATGAGGAGACTTATAATTTGCATACAATTTTGCTTGAAAACTATTACATGTGCTGACCATGATCTTGAAAGTGGATAAAATTTCTATATAAATGTGCTTAACCAACTGAGCCACCCAGGCGCCCGAAGACTTGATTTTGACAGACTGTTTTGACAGACTGTAAAATCTCATTTTGATTTTAATTTCTTCCTTTTATTATTAATGAGATTGAACATTTTTTTTCATATGTTTATTGCCCCTTTGTGTTTTCTGTTTTGTGAAGTAGTCATTTAAGTCTTTTGCTCATTTTTCTATTGGGTTGTTCACTTTTTTCTTATAAATTGTGTCATGGAATCTTTTACATCAGTTTGGATATGTATCTTTTGATAGTTAAATGTGTTGCAACTATTAAAAAAAAAATGAGGAAAACTAAAAGCCTTCTGAACATTGTGAGAGTTTCCTCTATAAAAAAAGGAACATACAAACACAAGCACACTTAAAAACTCTTGCTGATATCAGAGGTTCCTAATATTTGCAATCTAATGTATTTTGAAGGGTAATGTTCAATAATTAATTTTGCTTTCTCCTATTAGTGCAATCTCATAGCTATAAGAAGTCAAATCAAAGGAACAATTCAACCATTTTTGAACTATTTTAAGGAAAAGAAGGACCATTAAAATATCTATAGCCAGTATAATTTATTTATAAAATATCATGTCTATTGTTAAAATTATCCTCTGTGTAACAGATGTGAATAATATTATCTTGGTGTTTGGTGCAAAATTAAAAATGTAG
The DNA here is from genome assembly GCF_009762305.2 of Zalophus californianus. Classification (NCBI taxonomy): domain Eukaryota; kingdom Metazoa; phylum Chordata; class Mammalia; order Carnivora; family Otariidae; genus Zalophus; species Zalophus californianus. The sequence goes on along the minus strand of NC_045606.1, from coordinate 25,080,699 downwards.
CCTTTATTTTTATCATTTTTGACAGCTAGAACAGATAACTATAAATAATTGAAATTAGCAGGTAGCAAATTATTTAAAAGTTGTAATAAAAGCCTATTGTAGTAGAAGTATGGGGTTTTTAAAATTTCTTTTTAAAATTGTTAATTTTTAGTGTATAGAAACACAACTGACTAGTTTTGACAATTTCTTTCATATGTCACTGAAAGCACAGGCAACAAAAGCAAAACAGACAAGGGGGACTACATCAAACTACAACCTCTCTGCACAGCAAACAACCAACAGAATTAACTATAGAATGTGAGAAAATATTTGCAAATCACATGTTTGATAAAGGGTTAATTTCCAAAATATATCAGGAATTCCAACAACTTAATAGCAAAAAACCCCCAAACAACATGTTTTTAAAGACTGAACAAAAGAGGGGAAGACATTTCTCCAAAGAAGAAACACAAAAAGCCAACAGATATATGAAAAGATGATCAAAATTATTAATCACCAGAGAAATGCTAATAAGAGTACAATGAGATATACTTCAGACCTAGGAGGATGGCTATTAATAAATACATACCTACATACATACAAGATTTGACCAGGTTGTAGTAAAATTGGAATCTTTGTATAATATTGGTAGAAATGTAGTATTGTACAGCAGTAATGGAAAAACATTACAGAGGTGACTCAAAAAATTAAAACTACAACTACCATATGACCCAGCAATCCCACTTTTGGGCAACTAGCCAAAAATTTGAAATCAGGATCTTGATGAGATACCTGCATTACATGCTCATTGTAGCACTATTCATAACAACAACATATGAATACAACCCAAGTGCCATCACTATATGAACAGATAAAGAAAATATGGTAAATTAATACACAGAATATTATTCAGCCTTTGAGAAGAATGAAATCCTGCCATTTGCAACAATGTAAATAAGCCTGGTGGACATTATACTAAATAAAATAAGTCAATCACAGAAGAACAAATACTGCATGGTTTAGATATAGGGTATCTAAAATGGTCAAACTCATAGAAGCAGAGGATACAATAGTGGTAGCCAGGGGTGGAAAGAGGGTTGTTGTTCAATAGGTATAAATTTTCAGTTATGCTAGACTAGTAAATTCTAGAGACTTTCTTTCTTTCTTTTTTTGCTGAATCATTACCTTGGAGTATTTTGTTTTTATTCTTTTAAAGCTTTATTGAAGTATAATGGATATGTAAAGAACTGCACACATTTAATGCATACAATTTGATCAGTTTGGACATAGGCAAACAATCATGTTTGCCTATGTATCACCACAATGGAGGTATTAGATATATCCAATAACTCTCAGAGATTCCCTGTGTCCCTTTTTGAGGGGTTGGGGGATAGGTGGGTAAGAACACTTAGGAGATCTATTCTCTTAACAAATTTTTTAAGTGCACAATACTATATTTTTAACTATAGGCATTTTGTTATATAGCAGATCTCTAGAATTTACTAGTCTAGCATAACTGTAATCCCACCTGTCTATTTTTGCTTTTGTTGCCTGTGCTTTTGGTGACATATGAAAGAAGTCATTGTCAAAACCAGTCAATTGTGTTTCTATACACACAAAACATAACTATTTTAAATAGAAATTGAAAAAAATATCATTTACAATAGCATCAAAAAGAATAAAATATTTAGGAATAAACTTAATCAAGAGATAAAACACTTGTACACCAAAAACTACACAAAAATGATGCAAGAAATTAAAGGCGACACCAGTAAATGGGAAGACATCCCATTTTCATGCATTGGAAGACTTAATTTTCTTAAAATGTCCATAGTACCCAAAGTGATCTACAGACTCAATGTTATCCCATCAAAATCTAAATGGCATTTGTGTGTGTGTGTGTGTGTAAATTGAAAAAAAAATCCTAAAATTCATATAAAATGACAAAAGACCCATAATAGCCAAAGCAATCTTAAGAAAAAAGAAAAAAAAAAAAAACAGGAGGCATCTCACTTCCTGATTTCAAAATATATTACAAAGTTATAGTAATTAAAACAGTATGGTACGGCAGAAACACAAACATATAGACCAATGGGATACAATGGAGAGCCCAGAAATAAATCTTTATATATGTGGTCAACTGATCTTTGGCAAAAGAAGGATAGTCTCTTCAATAAATGGTGTTGGGAAAACTGGATATCTACATGAAAGAAAATTTTGAAGTGAAATTCAACCCCTAACTTACACCTATACAAAAATTGACTCAACATGTATTAAAGACTTAAACATAATTGAAACTATAAAACTTCTAATAGAAAGCATAGAGGAAGAGTACAAATTTCTTTTAAATTGCAAATGTACGAAGGTTCCTATTATGTAACCATCAGAAGTAATTCCTCTAATTAAATTCGTAAAAAAGGAAGATAGGATTTTCACCCTTTTTTTGTACTAACCTAATGGTAATATATCTCTCTACATGAATAAAAAATAACCCCCAAAATATTAAGTTACATACTAACATTACATAGAAGTTCATCTTATTAAAAAATCATAAATAAGCTATGCACTTGAAAACATATACAACTTGACAATGAATCAATTCATACTATGTGTCCTTTTAATTTTTGTTAATAATGGAAAATATTCATAAAGAATGGAGAGTTTATTATTCAAAGTAGCTAGCTTTAGAATTCTTTTAGGCTAAAATATAAGAAATTTATTTATTTATCTATTTATTTTTTATCATTGAGATGACAAGTCATACAATGATACCAACTACCCTAATATAACCTCTTGTATATGATATTGTTCCCTGGAGTCTGTCAATATTAACATGCTCTGATTTGACTATATATTTTTTGTATATCTCATATGAATTAAATGTGATACATTAATATGTTTCTAGTTAAAAATAGATAAATTATAGGATGAATGTTTAGCTAGTTGCTAGCTCAGGATTTTTTTCTGAAAACTGCTTAAATTTTTCAATTCTATTTTATTTATTTATTTATTTATTTATTTATTTATTTAATTTTCAAATAGCCAACATATAATACATCACTAGTTTTTGATGTAGTGTTCAACGATTCATTAATTGCATGTAACACCCAGTGCTCATCACCACATGTGCCCTCCTTAATACCCCATCCCCCACCCCCTCCCTTCTGAAATCCTCAGTTTGTTTCCTGGAGTCCACAGTCTTTCAAGGTTTGTCTCCCTTTCTGATTTCTTCCCATTCAACTTTTCCTCCCTTTTCCTGTGGTCCTTCACATTATTCCTTATATATTATTTCATTTTAATGACATTAAACTAACTTCCAATGTCAAAATAATTATAGTAAAATTTTATAGTAATAATATTTTGATCACTTACCATGATACAGGCATTGAATTAAGGGCTTTACTTACATAACATGTTTATTACTTAGAATTCTCTGAGGTATTCTGGTATCATAAATTGTTATTTCTATTTTAAACTTGTAAACTCTGAGATTGATAGAGATTAAGTAACATGTAGTAACATACAGTGATAAGGGTTAGTACTCAAAGACTTAAATCTTAAAAAATTCCTTATTCAATTATTAAAAAAATTCAAAAGTCACCTTAGTTTAAAAAATATTTTAATCACCTGGTGATAATATGAGGAAAAATAAATATTATAAATCTCTATGACTTTTGTAAACTAGTCTATCTGTTAGTGCTTGGATCACCTATTTCTAAATTTTAAAATAAAATTTAAAGTTTATTACTCACAAAAGTAGGTTTTCTTCATAATAAATGTATACTTATATGTCTTTTGAAAATAAGATTTATTGCCATATAAAAATAAAACTGAATGGTAGCAAATGAAGATCCATTGAAAATAAAATGTCTATTGTAGCATGCAAAATTTAAACTTGGAAATACAATTTTAAAATCTATTTGGAGTATATATCCTCACAACTTATCCAAATAAATTATTCCTTTCTATAAGTTATATTTTAGAACATGATAAGTATTAAATTTCCATACTTTGCTAAATAATTAAATTAAATTTTTACATTTTATAAAACAATGGTAGTCATTAAAGTAAGACAGTATCCCACTGGTAAATTTAAAAAGAACACATATTTTCCTGTTTTTGTTTTTTTTTTCCACAAAATTTAATTCCAAATACTGAAGTGAAACCATGTTGGTAAAAATCTGGAATGAAAGCAATAGTTTAAGGTACAAGTATATACTTCATTTATGAAATCAAAATGTAGAATATGCATTTTGGTACGTTTTATACATTATTATGTGCATTAAATATTCAATAAATACTTTTTAAACTGAGCCAAAGACTGTGCAAAGAACTGGGGACACAATGTGAAGAAAAATAGTCTTTCTTTCCCACCAGACCTTAAACTCTGAGACCAATGGAAAAGATGAACAGTCATTTAAAATATAATGTGAGAAAAGGCCAATGAGAACAGAAATGCATGATATTTGGGGAATAAACTAAAATATAACAAAGGGAGATGGAAAGGACAGGAACATTATTCTGAAAGAAATGCTGACACAGCTGAGACCTGAAATCTCTGTGGTATTTACAACGAAAAGTGAATTGTAGGAAGAGAGAATGGTTTCAACAAAATGCCAGACTTATATTAAGAGAACACAAGATGATCATGGAAATGAAAGTAATTCTGTATATATTTTTAGATGAAGTAAATAAAGTTTTAGAAATCCTCACTTTAATTTTTCTCTCTTCCAGGGTTTCTGCTGAGGGAGAAATTAGACGATGTATAATATTAATGATACCCCATTATTCTAATAACTGGGCATATCACCAATAGTACTGGAGATGCAGCTAGAAAAAATTAACATAAATATGACATAACATGGAAGAACAAATTATGGTTTATTACACTTTTACCAATTAACCTAAAATGACTAAGCTCACAGACCAAATCCTATCTGATATTCCCCACAGATTCAGGTAAAGAACCTGGGCCACAGTAAGAGTAGGTAGATCAGAATAAGTGTCAGGTATTGCCCAAATGTGCTCATGATTATGGGAGGCATAAAGCCCAAAAAAGTTCAACATATGGCCATAGGAAACAGAGAAGAGACAGTGGAGCCTGAGCAGTGCTCTATGTACTAATCTGGACAAAACCAATGAGATTACAAGTATTCATTCACTGAAAGTGTGTCTAGGAAGGCAAAAACTTGACCTGACAGTGTCCAGAAATGACAATGTCTCAGGGTGTGTGGCCAGGGGAGAAGGTGACTGAATGAAGTGTATTGCATAGAAGTAGTTTGCACAGAGATCATCAAGGGTCATCCACACAGGTATGCTGAAGTCCTCCATATAAGAGGACTTAGGAGACTTTAAAGAAAGAAAATGATTCAGGTGCTGGAGTCTTGCTAAACAAAGAAAGACGACCATGAATTTGATGAGACAAAGACAGGGATACAGACAGAGCACATGAGTTTCAAAACATGAAAGTTATTTTATGATGGGGTAGAAGAAAAATATTCTGAAAATGGCTTTGTGAATTCCAGGACTTTATGGTGGAAATTTTTAGAGGAGATAGAAGTAGGAATTTAGAACAATGAGACAGTGAGGAAGCAGATATCAACATGAAGATGTGAAAATAATAGAACTTAAATGACTGGAAAGGAATAGACAAGGCAAATAGAGAAATGAACCATAGAGGGATGGTGGTGGTGAGAAATAGACTTCTCTATTTGGATTCAGCTATTTTCTAGATTAAGAGATTCAGATTTGTTCTTTGGCTGCCAGAGAAAAGCTGTCTTTCTTCAGAGCTCTTGACATGATGAATCCTAGAGAGTGACATAATATGCATGTCTTAAGGCTGGCAAATGGAAAAAGTCCCATTGGTCATGATCTATTCCCTTAGTCCTGGGGCCATGTGCAGCCCAGTGGTTTGTTTAATATATGTAAACATTGGCTTTATATAGATATGATGTGTGCTTCCTTAAATTAAAAATTCAGACAAACGTACTTCCTTAAGATGATAAATTACAGATAATAGGAAATGAATAACAAGAGTATATTTATTTTACTTTTATAACCATTAGATTTGAATTAGATTAATACATTTTTTTCTTATAAATTTTTCACTTACTCCTTGCTTTTGAGTTTCAAATAATGAAAGAAAATAGGAAACAGAATGGATGATATACTATGGAAATATAAGTAGGTTATTCCATAGAGGTGTGTGTTTTTTCACTATTACATGATTGCTGGTGGCAAATGAATTTCCCAGCCTGCGTCTCAAATCACTGGAGTTAGTGGTTCCAAGACATGCGCACTAGTAAGAGGAGCATATGCAAACTGAACACCGGGAAATTGTTTATTTTGATTTGGCTGTCACTGCTTAAGAGTTTGCTTACACTCAGCCTCCATCCTCATTTCACCACAGAATAGAATCATTATCTTGGCGTTACCACTTAATTTATTGGTTATTCCATTGGGAGTCAATGAATTAATAATAAGGGATTTAATCAGGTAAAGTCAGCATAAAAACAATGTCAAGGGAAAATCTCCAAACCAATGGCTCTGAGGGGTAAAAACAAAACTAAATACTTGTGAGTGCTAAAAAAAATCTGAATTAAAAGCAGCATCTAACATCAATATAGTAAAAGAAAAAAAATCACTTTTGTTGACCACAAAGTACAATCTTTATAAAGTATTTATATAAATACAAGTTGTTGAGGCACCTGGGTGGCCCAGTTGGTTAAGCATCTGACTCTTGGTTTCGGCTCAGGGTCATGAGATTCAGGCCCGCGTCAGGCTTCCTGCTCAGTGGAGAGTCTGCTTGAGATTCTCTCTCCCTCTCCCTCTATTCCTCTGTTCATGTGTGTGCTCTCTCTCTCTCAAATAAATAAGTAAATCTTTAAAAAAAAATACGAGTTGATGATAATAAACCAACAAGGTTAGAAAGTTTATGTTATAAAATTAATAAAATTATTAGAATATGTAATTTCAAAGAGGAACACAAAAAGTGTTGCTAGCAATGACTAAGTAGAGATTATCTACTATACAAAAATATGACAAATATTGTCTTAGTACAACATGTAATAAATACATTATTGGAATTTATAATTGAATAAGAGGAGCAAATATCCCCATTTCTAGTATGTTACAGTTTTATGTCTTTGCTATGTCTATTTAAGGCTAAAAATATTTTTTCTAATATCATATAAAATATTATGTATTTTATTTATTTATTTTTTTTAAAAGATTTTATTTATTTAACAGAAAGAAACAGCAAGAGAGGGAACACAAGAAGAGGCAGTGAGAGAGGAAGAAGCAGGCTTCCCGCTGAGCAGGGAGCTTGATGCGGGACTCAAGCCCAGAACTCTGGGATCATGACCTGAGCTGAGGGCAGACGCTTAATGACTGAACGACCCAGGCGCTGCAAAATATTATGTATTTTAAAGGATTAGAATCTTAATACTCAATATAATAGCTTTTAACTCAATATAATTCAAATCTTATAACTCAATTATTCTCTAGCACATATTCTCAATATTTCGATACCAGTTAAAGGTCTAGTTTCTTAAATTTCAGACTGAGAGTGTAATAAATCTGTGCTTTTAGAGTGCAAGTGTTCTCCACTTGTATTTTTTTAAAACAATAACCATAAAATTACTTTGTTCCTATCTTTACATCTTTTCTTGTCATTAAAAGGGCCCATTTAATAAATGTACATTTAATAAGTACCCACCATGTCCCTATTACTCTATTGGTCCCATGGGCTATGGTCAAGAAAAACAAACTAAAAAAAACCCAGAAATGAAAAAAGAACTAATATCAAATTTTGTGGCATTGATTTTGTGGGACACCAGAATTCAGTGAAAGAGAATCTGTGTTTGCTGGAGACAAAGGGCAAGCTTCATTGAAAAGACAGATATAAATTATAGGGACAAAAATATAGGGGTAATTGCATGGGCCACTGTGAAGAACAACATGAAGCAGGTTAAAACAAGTTTAAACTTGACCAAATAAACATAAACTCAACATTTAGGTATCCCCCTGATAGAAGTAGCATAGAACTTTTCTTTTGTATATATTATATATACTATGAAGTCTGTATAGTATATATGTATATGTATATATGTATATATCTATTCTGTATCCATCTATATATGTACTTATGGTTAATATGCATATATGTACATACATACTATGTAACATACAAACACACTGGTCCAAAATGTCTCAAAAATATAATGACTTTCTTTTTTGACCCACAAATCTAGAGCTCAACCAACAAATCCAGACCAACAATCTAGGAAAATAGCTGACTCCGTTTACAGAAGGTCTTGCTCCGGCTGCTTCCCCCATCCTCCACTCTCTGCCCTGTACCACACTTCATATTTCCCTTGAGAAAAGATGGAAAGTGTGATGCCAGGATTATGTTATAAAACACAGTTCCATCATTTTTGATGCTACATTGATACTGTCATGAAAGAACTTACTCCAAAGGGTCAGGCAGCATTTCCAAAGGGCTTGTAAATCCACATTGTGTGAGAATAACTGTGAACTAAGTAAGCCTTCCCAATGCTCATTTTGAAATAACTATAAATGTGTTATCATTCTCTAGACATGGACACAGATTTGCATTGGCTCCTTAGTTTTCATTTTACTGCCTTCATATTGGTAAGTACAATACTAGAAATCTGATAAAAACAGCTTTAAACTTGAGATTGCCCATTTGATGTTAAATGGATGGACAAAATTTATATTCCCAAAGAATCATACACATTGAACTTCAAACATAATTTTGAAGTATCTAAGGTAAATGGAAAGGGTAGCATCTTTCTGTCTCAGAAGGAATGAAAGAGGGAAAGAGACAGATGGTGAGAGATGGATTTCCTGAGGACAACAGTTTGAATGGTTAGTTTCATATACAAATGTTTTACAATAATTGCAAGTAACATGAAACTCCCTCATCAGCAGACCAGTGTTTTGTGTTTCCTGAAACAATTGGAACCACAGTCATAAACACTATTTCACCTCTTGCCTGGCTTGTGTCCATTTGGAGACACAGACAGGTATTCATAAGGCTCTGAGATCTGGAAAAGCTAAGCAGAAAACCTGTTTGGCAGAACGTCAAATTCTCTTTTTATTGTTTTTTCAAAGAACTGAAATTCAACTTTAAAGCCATATTTGTGGCAAAGAGAGTTTAATCTATACCATATAGAACTGCTTATTCTAATCTCATCCAAATATCATTTTATTTGATTTTCATAGTACCATTTTATTTTTGTGAATGGCAAAATTATTTATTAAAAAAAAAACTGCTGACATTTGGTTTTTCGAAACCAAGCAAATATTTCTGAAATATAGACACAAGATGCATATCCTAGCCACACTATTTAGCATATCTAGTGAAAGTCATGGAGTATGTAAAAAAGTCATGGCATATGTATATAACTTTCATCTAGTAACTATTAATGTGTGTATATATATATATATATAATTCAGCAATAGAAAAACAAAAGATTCATGTTTCTTTTCAGAAAAAAATAAAACTGTAGTTAAATTTGAGATGAATGAGAAAGATTTTTCAAGAATATTTTTCTCCTATTTTCCCCCTGCATTTGTAAATGAAAATTATAGAGAGTACTTTGAAAAAAAGTACTCAGTCCAACAACACATTGGGGATGGTATGTGCTATGGTGAGCACTGTGAATTGTGTAAGACTGTTGAATCACAGACCTGTACCTCTGAAACAAATAATACATTATACATTAAAAAAAAAAGATAGTAGGATGGGAAAAATGAAGGGGGAGAAATTGGAGGGGGAGACGAACCATGAGAGACTATGGACTCTGAGAAACAACCTGAGGGTTCTAGAGGGGAGGGGGGTGGAGGATGGGTTAGCCTGGTGATGGGTATTAAAGAGGGCACATTCTGCATGGAGCACTGGGTGTTATGCACAAACAATGAATCATGGAACACTACATCAAAAACTAATGATGTAATGTATGGTGATTAACATAACATAACATTAAAAAAAAAAAAGGTCAGAAATCTTATCCAGATTGAGGGGCCTGAGTGGCTCAGTTGGTTAAGCGGCTGCCTTTGGCTCAGGTCATGATCCTGGAGTCCCGGGATCGAGTCCCACATCGGGCTCCCTGCTCAGCAGGGAATCTGCTTCTCCCTCTGACCCTCTTCCCTCTCGTTCTCGCTATCTCTCATTCTCTCTCTCTCTCAAATAAACAAATAAAATCTTAAAAAAAAAAAGAAATCTTATCCAGAAGGTAAAATAAAGTTGAGGTATCTTTAAAGTTTCCTGTAGTTTCTTTTGTTATTTTTTGGGGGCAGGGGAGGATTGATAAGTACTCTGTACCTCAATAGTAAAGTAAAATTTACCTCAACTTTAATTATTTTGATTTAAAGTCTAAATTCTGTATCTTTTCTCAGCATAAGATTTTGAAACTACCAAAATAATTAGCTCTTGTTTTAATATTGTTACTTTCCTTTGCACAACTTTCTTAGAAAATGATTTTGAGGCTCATTCAAAATTTCTTGGCATTTGACTTTTCCATTTCTCTCTCTTTTTTTAAAATATTTTATTTATTTATTTGACAGAGAGAGACAAAGCGAGAGAGGGAACACAAGCAGGGGGAGTGGGAGAGGGAGAAGCAGGCTCCCCACGGAGCAGGGAGCCCGATGCAGGGCTCGATCCCAGGAGCCTGGGATCATGACCTGAGCCGAGGGCAGACGCTTAATGACGGAGCCACCCAGGTGCCCCTCTCTCTAACTTTTATTCTGTAAGTGTCAGTTGGCTTTTCCACCTGGTTAAACAGTAAAATTCAGAAAGATTTTTAGCCAAGTTCATGTCAGGCATTCATTAACACTTGGAAATGTTTAGGCATAAAAAAGTTAGGAAAATGTTTCTAATGTTTTAAACACTTGATCATAACCAAATAGTTGTTAATACTTGAATCAGATGATGAGAAAGAAAATCTGATGAATGCGTGGACCAATCAAGTTTTTGTACTTCATGGCCATTCAATTTTGTTTTAAGTGCTAATTTTTGAGCCCCCTGACAATAATTCTTTCCTTTTTTTTTCAACTGGCCCAAGTTTTGATCAGAAGGTCTTTGTATGACGTACGACATTTTTCCTTTAGCAGCACCATTAGAATATACTTCTATAGCCAAACTTCAAATAATGGGGATTTAGTGAATTTCACTATGTCCTTATTTTGATGTGCATTTCTCTTCTCCATTTTGTTTCTGCTCATTTATTCCTCAGTTTTTGACTAATCTTCCTTATTCCCTTTACTTGCTATCTTTCTTGTGCCTTCTAACAAAAGGTTGGCTTTAACCTTTCTTAGCCTGCTTTTTTCCCCTCCATGCACTTTTCCTAGACCACACTGTCCACATACTTGGCTTTCTCAACTACTTAAGGTTATAAAGTTCCCAGTCCCATTCCCAGCATAAAATGGAGCTCTCATGACCTCCAAGGTCTCTCTGTATCTTCTTCAAGCACTATAATCATTTCTAACTAAACTTCTTCCTCATTTTTTCCCTCCAAATTCACTTTTCCCACTAGATTCTGTTGGCCCAGAAAAATCATTTTCCTTTCTTTGGATTACCTAAAGAAATGAAGTTATGCTTGCTTTCCTCTGGGCAGGACCTCTCCCTCAAAATGCACACTTATAACAGTATTTCCATCCTTACTTTACATAAACCACAGGAGAAATACAGGTTCATGTATTTCTCAATAGAATTGAATTTGAGGAGAGGAGCTATTTGTTCATTATTGCATTTGGAACTCTTAACTCACAGCAGATATTAAATGCAAAATAACTATTTGTGGAAAAAATGGATAATTTTTTATATTTATCATCATTTGGAATGTTCAGATCCATACTGATTCCATGTTTGGCTAGTAAAATGTGAAATTTATTTCCAAGTATATGGGAAGCTAACCAAAATTTTAGAAAACTAAAGATCAATGTTCAGTTCATTTAAGTCTTTTAATGATTATAATTAATGTTGAACAGCAAGTTACTTATTAAATTATTGAGTAAAATATTTTATTTTTAAAAATATTTAATTTATTTGAGAGAGAGCACAAGTGGGGAGGGGAGGGACAGAGGGATCTCAAGTGGAATCTCAAGCAGACCCTGTGCTGAGCTGGGAGCCTGACTGAGGGCTTGCTCTCACAACCCTGAGGTTATGACCTGAGCCGAAATTATGAGTTGGATGCTTAACTGACTGAGCCACCCAGGATCCCCTTGAGGAAAATATTTTAACAACTGTATTAAAGTATAATTGGTATATAACAAACTACACTCAACTAGCGTTCATTTGATAAGCTTTAACATATTACACATCTGCAGAACCATCACCACATCAACAAATCCATCACACTCAAAAGTTTCCTCCAGCCTTTTTGTAATCTCGCTCTCCTACAACTCCCACTCTCTCAGACAACCATTGATACACTTTTCCGCACTTTATATTATTTCACATTTTCCAAAAATATAAATGAAATTGTACATTATGTATTCATTTGATTTCTTTCATTTAGTAAAATTATGTTGAAATTATGTTATTGCATACAGCAATAGTTCATTCCTTTTTAATTCATCAAAGTATTAACACTGTAGAGGCATACCACAATTTGCTTACTCATTCACTCATTGATGGACATTTGGGTTGTTTGCATTCTGAGGCTCTTATGAATTAATTTTCTATGGTTAATCTCACACAAGCCTTTTTAAGTGCACATACTTTCATTGCTCTTAGATAAATTCCTAAGAGTGGGATGGCTGATCACAGGCCACGTCTATGTTTAATTGTATAAGAAAGTGTCAAAATGTTTTCCAAAATGAATTTTACCATTTTAACTCCCAGCAGTGTATGAGAATTCCAGTTGTTTCACATCTTCACCAACACTAGTATGGTCAGTCTTTATAATTTTAACATTCTAATAGATGTGTAATGGTAACTTATTGTGCTTTTAATTTGCATTTACCTAACAACTAATGATTTGAACATCTTTTTTTTAAAAAAAAGATTTTATTTATTTGACAGAGAGAGAGAGACAGTGAGAGAGGGAACACAAGCGGAAAGAGTGGGAGAGGGAGAAGCAGGCTTCCAGCTGAGCAGGGAGCCTGAAGCAGGGCTCAATCCTGGGACCCTAGGATCAGGGTCAAAGGCAGATGCTTAACGACTGAGCCACCCAGGCGTCCCTGATTTGAACACCTTTTAATGTGCTTTTTGCCATACATATACTGTCTTTGATGAAGTGTCTGAATGTTATAAAGAAATTAAAACAAATGAATCACTCATATATATGCCACCATGAATGAATCTCAGAATGTCAAACAATATAAATGAAACGCAAAGAAGAGCATACTACATAATTCCATTTTTCTCAAGTCCAAAAACAAGAACTCTAGTCTATGGTGATTAAAAATCAGGTTAATCATTGACTTTGGGACTCTTTCCTAAAAGGGAACATAACTAAGCCTTCTTGGACTCCTGTTATACTCTATTTCCTGATTTGTGTGGGACTTACACAGGTTTTAACTTGTTTTACTTTTGACAGTTTATCAAAGTTTTCACTTATGACTTGCTAACTTTTACATATGTGTGCTACGTTCAATAAAAAATTTAATTTAAATAATAATAAATAAACAATAATACTAATTTAAAAATAGCTTATTTTATCTTAACAACAAAATAAGAGCAACAACAACAGCAACCAGTAACTTTACTAAATGTTTATTATGTGCCAGGTTCTATACTAAATGAAAAGCTAAGAAAAATAGGAAGGGTGAGAAGTGGTAGGACCAAAATATTCTTAAACACAGAAAGTATTTTGATCAGGTGTTCATAACTCAGAAAAAAATGCCTTTATTAGTTAGTATTTGCTGTCACAAGGTATCTTGCAGTGGAAATATTGATTTGAAGCCCACTATGCCATATGTCAAGAAACTCAATGCTTAACTATATTATGCTATGGAGGTAAGAATACAAATAAAGGTAGGAAAATAAACCAGAAATGTTAAGAAATCGTGGGGCGCCTGGGTGACTCAGTCATTTGAGTGGCCGACTCTTGATTTCAGCTCAGGTCACGATCTCAGTGTCCTGGGATTGAGCCTTGTGTCCGGCTCCGCACTCAGTGGGGAGTCTACTTAAAATTTTCTCTCTCTCCCTCTGCCCCGCACCCCACTCGCACTCTGTCTCTCTCTCAAAATAAATAAATCTGAAAAAAAAAGAAATATTAAGAAATCTGTGTAAGGAAATAGTTGGCTCTTACTGAAGGTAAGAGTTTCTGTTGTTTGATTTTTTTCTTTGAATGTTGTCAGAAGTTTTATATCACAGCGATAGCTAAGACACAAAGAAAGTTTTTACAAGCATTCACTTTGCTTTTCTAGCCTTCTTTAAAAAAAACACATTTTCAGTTAGTGAGGGATAAATGACAATTTCCATATTTTTGTTTTGAAAAGTGAATTCAGACTGGATATCTTCACTGAAATAATTGATCATATGTAATTGTCAGATTAAAACTGAAGATACAAAATTACACCTTTATTAAAGTATAATTGGTATATAACAAACTACACTCAAATAATTCACCTAATTTTCTATGTTAAAAAATTAAAAATAAAATAAACAGCTATGATTTATCATTTAAATAGACAAAACTATTTTGGTGAGATATGATAAAATTTGAGGATAATACTCAAAATCCATACACTTAACATTTTTGCTAGTATTGTCACGGATAAAACACATCAGTTCATTAGAACATCACCTAGTTGAGAACATTCTTGTACAAATCTATTGATGCATACACTTATGCAGTTCTATTGGGTTTTTACCTGGGAGTAAATCTGAGTCAGAGTATATGTATATTCAGCTTTAGTAGATTCTGCCAAACAATTTTATCAAGTTGATTGTACTGTAAGTAAATATTGAACAAATACAGTCTCCATATATCCTCTCTAGGATCCAGTGGGGAAGCAGAAAAGTAAACAATGATTTCAAAATATGTTGATAAGCACTGCAATAGAGGTTTTTAACAGAGTGCTAAGTAGTACAATGTGTGTATGTATACATATAGCACATAAATATATGTTGAAACTTGTAAAATAATATATTATCATCTTAGAATATTACTGCTTCTGTGTTGTAAAATAACTGAAATCTGAAACTCAAATAATTGACTCCCATGAGAAAAAGTAATATTTTAGTTTTATTTAGGAATTTGCTGAACAATGCCCTAAATGCCATTTGCTTGAAGTCTAGAATAGTAAAGTTCAGTTCAAGTTGATTCCAGATGTTCAGCCTTATTGAATTATTTTTCAGTTTTCTTAAAGAGCTAAGCTCTTTCTTGCTCTGTCTGATTTAGATACCGATTCTCCGGGCATCCCTGATTATAGAAATCACCACATTCTACTTGTCAGAAGAACAAACTGTGTCAGGAGTCAGCATGTGCTAATTAGAGAAAATTTTCCTGATCCAGCCATCTATCTGTCCCTGACATGCCTTGGAAAAGATGGTTTTCTGTGTAAGTATTGAAAGGTGGATTACTGAAACTATTATTTCTTGGGACACAAGGAAGTTTTGCTGTGTGATAACCCTTAATCAAAGTTATATTTGAAAAATCACCTCAGTCATATTGCAACAAGCCACCAAAATTTAGAAAATCAGCAATACCTGGAGGTAATGAGTAGGGCCCACTGGACAGCAGGGAAGAGTCATAGCAGTTACAAAACATATTTCTTTGAGCTGTCTCAATTCTCTGGATCCCAGCCAAGGACATCAGGCCTCTGTTTTAGCACCAGTAACAAGGAGAGTCTAGAAGCATCCCACACTAAGAAGAGGGGTTGCTCAGAGGTCAGTGGTTCCAGGGATTTGCTGTGAGGGACACATCTGAGTATCACCAGCAAGATGCCATAAGCAAACATGAGAATTACTGATTCAAGGAGCAACGTAAGGAATCTTGGTTGTGAAGGAATCTTTGCTGCTTGTCATTGTATTCTTTACACCTTTCAATACAGGGTATACTGTAGTTACTTAACACGTATTTGATGAATAATAGAGTGAATGAATTTCCTAGTGAAAGAAAAAAAAATCTATAGTAGCATAGATATCAAGTTGAATGAGCTTTTAAAGTAGGGGTCTGGAGAAATATATTGAAGTTGTGTGTATGTAATGGTGTGTGTAGAAATAAGTGTGTGTGTCTGTGTGTGCACATGTGTATATAAAATCATTTTTAAATGATTTTATTCAAAGCCATCTAGTAGAGTTCATATCATGGATCTAAGGCCCAGGGAGGAATGTGAGTGGTGCCAAGTCACACAATTAACAACCAACGAGTGCTGGGTTGGGTGAGTTCAGAATTTCTGGCTTCCAGTTAAGTTCTTTTTTTCAACTAGACAATGATGTTTCCTTGGAGGCTATAATAGCAAGTACTGGGGAATGTAATATCCTGGTATTTTAATATTATGTCTACATCTGGATATATTATGATAGAAATTCGGGAGTAAAATAAAAAAAATACTTAGAGGTAAAAGTAAAGATTCATTAAAATAGTGAAAATTCTATTATGACAGCAATTAAAAGGTGTCTGAACTATTGAACCTAAAAAATAGTACATTGTGAATATATTCTCTTTATAAATCAAGAATAATTTGTAAAAATTATTTCCAGTGAAATCTTATACCTAAATAAAATACATTTACTATCCCACACCATATGTTCACCATTTACATTATTAAAATATAATTTGCATTCTTTTATAATGCAATATATATATTTTTAAGTACAGAATTTGCTACATAGCAGATATTTTTCTAAGTACAAGTCCTCACATTAACTTGAGGGAGGGAAAGGAATTTATCTGTGGCTCCTCCTGCCTTCTATCTGTCACTGGTCAAATTCATCTCTATAGGGTATTGAAGCCCTAGTTCTTCAAGATGAAGCTCATATCCCAAGGAAGCTCCTCATCTGCATTTCAAAGTGGTGGGAGGAGCCTGGACCTCCTCCTTTGCGCTTTCATGGTGGACTCTTAGTGCTGGGTAAGCTGTGATTTCAACAGAAGTAAGGGGGGCTGTTCCATAGTTCCGGTGGTTACCAGGGGAGGAAGAGACAGACAGCAGTGTTAAGAGACAAAGAGATTCTCAGAAAGTGAGGATCTAAATAAGTGTGGAGAAGGTGGGGGAAGAAAAAAAAACCTGGTCCAGTCAGAAAATGTATCATTTTATGCAGATGAGGAAATAGTGGCATTCATAAGTAACTTGCCCAATATCATACAGCTAGAAAATGGCAGAACCAGGGCCTGAACCCAGATGCTTCTGACACCAAAGCCGGTGCTCTTAGCTATATAAGGAGTTGGCTCTAGTTTAGCTTAAGTGGTATGCAGCATAAAACAATAAGTATTTATGGAGCACTTTCCATATGTCCAACAAATTAGGGGAGTCATAAAGAAAGTTACAAGGGAAATACTTATGAAAACAATTCTAAAACAATTATTATCTAGACCATAATGTATAAAAGATCAAAGAAACATTAAAATCACTTCACATCATTCAGTGTGGGGGATGTGGTCATGGATGATGTGGACAAAATTTTAAAAGATTTGAATTATTAAAGGGATGGGTAAAAGTATATGCATGTATGGAAATATGAGATCTCTATGCTTTCAAAATGAGAAATGCAAGTTGTACAACAATATTTTTAGTAATATGATCTATTTAAGAAAGAAATATTCCGAGGCACACAAACCAGTCAGACTGAATCCCATGGAGTTAGAAGTAGTTACTTCTGCATTAGAACTTCACTTTTTATGTTATGCTTTTGTATTGTTCATTTTCATTTTTTAAAATAAATATTTCAAATGATTATAAATAACATTTTATATATTTATGTTGTAATTTCTAAAAATTAATATGCATTACTTGAAATTAAAAAGCTATTTTCCCTTAAAAATTAAAATCTTTGGATTATTGTCAGTTTTGTTTAGTGGAAGATTTATTTTAAAAAATATAATAACTCGGGGTGTCCGAGTGGCTCAGATGGTTAAGCATCTGCTTTTAGCTCGGGTCATTATCCTAGGGTCCTGGGATTGAGCCCTAGGTCGGTCTCCTGGCTCAGCGGACAGCCTGCTTCTCCCTCTCCCTCTGCCTCTCCCCCTGCTCATGCTCTCTCTCTCTCTGTATCTCTCTGTCTCAAATGAATAAATAAAATCTTTAAAAAAAGTATAATAACTCATTTCTCTCTTATGGCTCTGAAACACATTTTTGAAGAGATGAGTAATCACCTAGATGTCTTATCCTTCTTCAATATAACCCTTCTCAAGTTTTTTCAGTAAACCCATCATAACGTATGTGTCATTCTTAAATCTAGAAACTCTAAACATGTTGCAGAAATCTAACAGATTTTGAAAGTCAGGGAGCTTCTGGAAATGTTTAGGCTACACATGAGGGTATTAAAACAATTACTTATCTCTAATCTTTTCCTCCATAAGATTAAAAAAATGCAACAAAGCAAAACAAATATGTTCTACTCAGAAGGAAGTCTAATTTTTGCAACAACTGATTTGTATGTCTTAGCCTACTCAAATTGGGTGTCACAACAAGGGCATACTATCTCTAAGAACTTAGACAAAATCTCTCTAAGCCCATTGGCCAAATTTGCAAAATCTCAAGCTCCTCAAATTCCTCCTCCAGGCTCATAAGAGCAGTGCACAGAGTTTCCTGGGATTTCTCAAACAAGCTTGCACATTTGGTGTTGTTGTAGACTATAGGTACTCCCTTCTTTTTCTACAAGAAATGGCTGCTCGGGCCCTAGCTGGCTAAGATGAGACCTGTGTGGTTATAGCAATTGTGCCAGCTGGATTTCAGAACTGCTGCTGACTGATTCCTGTGTGCCTCCCACATTCCTTCTTTTTGACCAGGACTGTCTTGCACAGTTCTGCTATCTCTGTCCCATCATTCCATGTTGAGCAGACTGGGGCCAGATAACAAGGCTCTTTTGTTCACAGGCCTTCAGATCAGAAAGAACTGGATCTAAGGGGGTTTCGTTCACACCTGGCACTATTCTAGAAGGTAAGATCTTTGAATTCAAGCTGCTTTACACGGGGGAGATATCTGCTTTATAGGGGGGAGATGGTGGTATCTTTGGGTAGGAGAGTCATTTTTTTTCTGTGTGAGAGAGATGAATATTTGAGGACAAGAGGGTAGACTGGGGTCGTCAGTCTTATGGTAAGAGAGGTTGGCTGGGCATGTAGTCTAGCTCTAGTCAGGCCTTTTGATAACTGTATCCTTAGCCAACATCTAACCATAAGCTTACGAGAGATCCTAAGGCAGAACTACTGAACTGAGCTGCTTTGAATCCTTACCAACAGATACCATGAGAGATAACAAATTGTTTCAAGGCAGGAGTCTACAAAAGCTTTTCTCTTAAATTGGCAGATAGTATAAATTTCAGGCTTTGCAGAACATATGGTCTCTGTTGCAAAGATTCAATTCTGCTCTTTTAGCATGAAAATAGCCTTAATAGACAATAATTAGACAAGTAAGCTAGATATGTTCCAAATTTTTTTATGGATAGTGAAATTTGATTTTACATAAATTTTCTGTGTTAGGAAATACTACACTTCTTTTGATTTTTTTCAACCACATAAAAACGTAAGTGCCACTTTTAGCTCACAGGCTATATAAAAATAGGTGGCAGGCTGGATTTGGTATGTGAGGCAGTTTGCTGACCCCTATTTTAAGCCATTAAGTTTTGCCATTTGTTATGCGGCAATAGATAACTGAGAGAGGGACCATCAAATATCCTAAATAAGGAAAACCTCAATTAGCAACAAGAGCAAAGACAAAATTCTTGAAATGAGATAGGTATCTGTGACAGCTTGAAAGTGAGAGTGCAGAGCAAAATGAAAGACTCTATTACCCAAGATAGTCCCTCCTCTCTTGTTACTAATTGGATCAAGCTTTACCACCACATTTCTCGCACATCACACTCCCACTTTAAGGCACACTCAGATTTGAAAAGTCTAGTTAGCTTTCCTCACTCTAACCCAAAACCCCTTCCCCATTAAGTGATTGCTTTCATATTACAAATTTTAATGACTGCTTTTATAATCTGAATTTCCCAATTTATCAGTTGTAAATACAAAACTGCAGCAGTTTGGTGTCTGATTCTGTCTGCAAAGGCGGCCGTAGAGTGAGACAATGGGTGCAACAGTCTAGGGTTGACTCTCTTTTCTTCGGCAACTAAGCCCTGCTTTCAAAAGCCCTGAAGTAAAGTTGCCCAGTTCACTTCCTGAACATGATGACTCCTGAAGGCTTCTCTGATCTAAGAAAGATAGCAGTGCCATGGATTTCCTCCCCACAACCAGACCAGTCCAGCGTAGTTCATCTGGACTCTGGAAGGGCAGAAAGAGGGGCAAATACAGTTTATACCAGTGTTAAAATCAGCTATGGTTCTTCTCAGGGCCACGTACACCTGGGCCCCTAATTTGCTCACTCTTTCTGATTACACAAAAAAGAGCCTTTTTTTTTTTTTTTTCACAGCACAATCACATAATCAGAGCCAGGCAGTATGATCAGAAGATAGCCCAGCATTAGCTCCTTAGAGTGATCAGAGCTAGCTCTCCCTTACGTCCATCTAGGCTCTGATCTCAAAAAGCTGACAACTGGTTAAATCTTTCAAAGTCAGATTCT
Source organism: Zalophus californianus (assembly GCF_009762305.2). Taxonomy (NCBI): domain Eukaryota; kingdom Metazoa; phylum Chordata; class Mammalia; order Carnivora; family Otariidae; genus Zalophus; species Zalophus californianus. The sequence goes on along the minus strand of NC_045606.1, from coordinate 25,060,023 downwards.
TGTTGAGGTTTTACTTTCCTTCCAGTGCGATTAGCCAGGACTAATGCATCACAGTAGAGATAAAGTAATGAACTACAAACTCAGAGGGAAAGGATGGAGACCCTCAACTCTTTTCTACCAAAGTCCTTTTGGCCTCTACACAAAGTTCTCACTATTTTTCCAGAATTTATAAAAATTTTCTAAGCCAGTAGATGTGGAAAATGAGTATTAAGACTATATTTGTGTACCTAGCCTGAGGTATAGTTGTTGGCTTTGCCAAAAACAAAATACAGCAACAGTAAAATGTGTCTTGTAACATGATTCTTGAAGGATAATGAACTATTTTTTACTTTATAGTTACATAATTAAGGAATCACTGAAGTTTTTCTTCTCAAAAAATAAGTTCTATACCAAGGTAACTTCTAGAAATTTCTCTGAAAATAGATGCAGCTATGTGCTACTAAATGTCCATTTGCTTAGCTAAAATCAATTTAATAAATTAAGTACTAATAATTGATTCATTAATTCAACAGATATTCACGGAATACCTGATGTTTGACTGACATTACACAAAGCATTAAAGAATATACTATTAAATATTAAAGTGTATTAAACAGTAGACTATTAAAGAAGAATATGATACAGTTTAAAAGTGACATAAAAATGATATTTTTTTCTGATACCAAAATGGTATGATTAGATTTTTCACTTGTACATATGCAATTTAAACAAGGCAGTGGCATTGTCTTTGAACTCTGACTTTACCAAAAATAAAAGACAAGTTTGGTTAGAGGAATTAGAAAACTAAAATAAGGAGCCGTTTAAGTTGATCAGAATTTGTGTCTACTTCTGTGGTTTCATATCTCATTTCTAGAAAGAAAGAGTAAAGGGAGTGTTGTCAAGTTAATTCACAATTTACCTAATTTCTCCCTCCTTCTCTCTCATTCACACAAGTGCTTACATATCAGTGAGGTGCTTTTGAAAATAGCAATGTATTATTAAGAAACTAAAGAATATATCACTTAAGATACTTATTTAGATAGAAAATTTTAAATAACTGTTTAACTAGTCTGTCTTGGCTGATGAACCATCCACTAAGAGAAGAATTCAAATAAAGAATTGCAAGTGTTTTGACATTGAAATAAATGAATCCATAAAGGAGATACAAAAAGTTGCTGGATTTACTAATTTAATATAAAATATTCTTGTGGATTTGGAAATCTTCTGTACTCATGTGGTCATTTTGGTATGCAGGTCAATTTTAAAGTATCCCTGGTACTTTCAATTTGCAAAAGTAAAGGCTTTGCTGTGATTGTTTTTGCAAAATCTAAAAAGTATATTAAATTCAACAATGAGAATTTCTCTCTCTGTGTTTCAATCTGTCTCAAAATCTCTCTCTCCACACACACATAAATATTGTATTTTTTGCATATTTCCATGGGTGTGTATACATATATACTCTATATACTGTATATGTGTAAATAATATATGTATATTAAGTATACATGATATAATTGTTGGATTTTCTAACACACAAACATAAGAGGTGCTCATTTTAACAAGTCAGTGGATAAAGTGTAAAAAAAAGCATTTATATTGACATCCCAAGAATCCTCCCTTTTTAATCCTCACCCTTACTCCTCTAAAGTAATCAAGGATAATAACCTGATTTGTGTCCTTCCATATTTTAGCTATGCTCATTAGCATATAGCACATTTTTTTATTCACAGAGGTATTTTTCTTCCTTCCTTCTTTCCCTTTTCCTTCTTGCCTTCTTCCCCTCCTTTTTTTTTCTTTCTTCTATATTCATTCTTTTATTTTCACATAAATGATGTGATACCAGCATTTTATCAATTGTGGATTACAACATTAGCAATTTGTGAAATCAATTAATGATCACTACCAGCATTAAAAAACTAAACATTAAAAACAAGCAAATAGAATAGAATAGAATAGAATAGTAAGTAGAATGTATCATAAATAACAGATTATAGTAAGGGTATTTCATTTTATCAAACTTTTATTTCCATTTATATATTTTTAAATAACGGGGTGTGTGTGTGCATATGCACATATGTCTCCGAGTATATATACACATGCAGAAGTGTGTGTGCCTGAAACAAGTGTGCATGTGAATGAATACTGAACTTAAATCACTATAAAATGAATTTCTCATGATGTGTAATAATAGAAATAAAGAGTAAAAGCTTTCCTTGGTAAAATGTTTTTCTTTTGGTTTTCACACTAATTGAAATAGTTTAGCACGTCAAGGATCTATTATTAAAATTAATAGAGTACAGATAAATGAGCTATATAGAGCCCAGGTCCTTGCACAGTAGTGTAACATACTAATTATTTGTAAAGTGGCTTTCATCCCTGGAATGCAAATGTTTCTAGCATATATTAAATACTTGTCTTGAAAGTATTACTGACTTCAGACCTAATGAGTTGAGTCATTCTAAGAGTAGCACAGAAAAGAGGCTGGGGCAGGAGAAACAGCACAGTAACAGAGGAAAAGTTGTATAATTCATCTAATATTAATATGATTTTTAATTTTGTTTTGTCATCATCAGAGTCCAGTCACATTATATAGTTTTTATGGCTTTAGTTTTAGTAAGAATTCAGATCCAAAGAAGCATAACTTCTAACACTTTAAGTAATTCACTAATAAATTTCAACAAAGTGGAAAAAGCACTTTTCACAACAGCACTTGGTGAATATGAAAAGATGTGAACCTAACTATTCATCGTATATGATACTATACATATTTACTAACCCCATAAATAACAACATAAACACAAAATGGATTTGGCTATAATTGTCTTTATCCTTAAATCACCAATAATGTAGCAGGGGCAAAAATACTGTGACAAAGATTTTCATAGCCAAAACCTTTTGAAAATTCTATAGCTCGTACAGATATTTTTGAAACTCTAAACAAACCTATATGGAAGAAAGTGTCAGTGTGCTTGTGGTTCTAACATAAGACTAAAGTTAAACTTTCACCTGTGTGGTAGTGATTGGGAGAGATGAGAAATGACTGATACCCTGATTCCTTATTTGAGGGATTCAACATTTTTGGAATATAAGAAATGATTATCCATCTCTAGGGATCATGGTTCAGATAAAATGTGTCTAGAACAGCATGCAGAGTTTGGAAAAGGAGGTCACCAGCAGTATTGTAACAGAAAACATAAGACCTCCTGCCAGCAGTACTGGTCTCGAAACTTGGCTCACTGAGTGATGCAGAGTAGCTCCCTAGTCATACTGTGAAAAAAAAAGGGGGAGGAGGGGGGGAGGAGGAGGAAGTGGGCGGAGGCGGAGGAAGAGAAGAAGAAGAAGGAGAAGGAGAAGAAAGAGAAGAGTAACATTAAGACAGACATGCAAATCGGAATCAGCCCCAAAGCCCAGGATGTGAATGTGATTAGGTCAAAGGTAACAGAAATACTGTTCATTCATATCCTTACTTCTCTCAAGTCTTGGCTCAGATGTTATGTTTTCAGTAAGTCATTCTTCTTCTCTTCTGAAAATAATTCTTTCCTAAATCCCTTTCTTTTACTTCTGTCCCTTTGCCAAACTTTACTTTTGTTTATGAAACCTATTTATTTGTTGGTTATCATTGGCCTCCACCACCAGAATAAAATTTCTATAAAGATAGGGACTCTCCATCTAGTTTACTGCATGAGCACCAACATCGGGAACAGTCTTGGCACTCAGTAGATGCTTAATAAATACTTCTAAAAAAAAGGGACTAAACCTTTTTAATTCCAAAATGATCAACAACTTAGGAATTGTTTGGACTTCTTGACTTCTCCTTCCTCATCTTCCATATCAAATCTATCACTGTTTTCTCAACTGAACAATGCCTCCCTTATCTTTGCTTGCCTCTCTAGCCCTACTTTCATGACCTTGATTCAAAATCTTCATCTGAAGCCACACAATTACTGCTCATTTGCTTCAGCCATTTAGCAATCAACATAGTAATATCAGAATATGAGGGTATTGATTCGTTGTTGTTTTAAAGGTACCAGATAATCCGCACAGTGGATCCACGACCCTATTCCTTCTACAAGACTTAGCTTTCCCCTTACCACTCTCCCCTTTCTTCGTGTCCTTCTCTAACCACATATTAAAGCAAAAGCAAATTGCATGAAATTAAATCAGCACTAACCAAGCCTATGTAAATTTACCATTCTTTTTTTTTTTTCTCATTAAACTTTTGTTTTAATGGGTCTCAAACTTCTGTGACAGATTTTTGGTCAAGTTTTTTCCATTAAGTAGTACTGATTTTAAAAACTAATAACTTAAAACTGCCACACACACACAAAAGAAACATGGTCCACAAAACATTCTCCTTTCCTTCTGAAGGTTTTACGATGCATTGTTATCATTAACCAGTCTTTTACTATTAAACTTAAATGGCCAATTGACACAAACAGTTCTGAGACCGTTCTTCCACCACTGCTTAAGACTGGGGTGGCAGGTATTGGGGATAATATTCATTTAGCCTTCTGAGCTTTCTGGGCAGACTTGGTGACCTTGCCAGCTCCAGCTGCCTTCTTGTCCACTGCTTTGATGACACCCACAGCAACCGTCTGTCTCATGTCACGAACAGCAAAACGGCCCAGAGGAGGATAGTCAGAGAAGCTCTCAACACACATAGGCTTGCCAGGAACCATATCAACAATGGCAGCATCACCAGATTTCAAGAACTTGGGACCATCTTCCAGCTTTTTTCCAGATCGACGATCTATTTTCTCCTTCAGCTCAGCAAACTTGCAAGCAATGTGAGCCGTGTGGCAATCCAGCACAGGTGCATATCCAGCACTGATTTGGCCTGGATGGTTCAGGATAATCACCTGAGCCATGAAGCCAGCTGCTTCCATTGGTGGGTCATTTTTGCTGTCACCAGCCACATTGCCACGACGAACATCTTTGACAGATACGTTCTTGACATTGAAGCCCACATTGTCCCCAGGAAGAGCCTCACTCAAAGCTTCATGGTGCATTTCAACAGACTTTACTTCAGTTGTAACATTGACTGGAGCAAAGGTGACCACCATCCCAGGTTTAAGAACACCAGTCTCGACTTGGCCCACAGGGACAGTACCAATACCACCAATTTTGTAGATGTCCTGGAGAGGCAGACGCAAGGGCTTGTCAGTTGGACGAGTTGGTGGCAGGATGCAATTCAGAGCTTCAAGCAGTGTGGTTCCACTGGCATTCCCATCTTTACGGGTGAGTTTCCATCCCTTGAACCAAGGCATGTTAGCACTTGGCTCCAGCATGTTGTCACCATTCCAACCAGAAATTGGCACAAATGCTACTGTGTCGGGGTTGTAGCCAATTTTCTTAATGTAGGTGCTGACTTCCTTAACGATTTCCTCGTATCTCTTCTGGCTGTAGGGTGGCTCACCATGAGTGGCTCACCACTCATCCATCTTGTTAACACCAACAATTAGTTGTTTTACACCCAGTGTGTAAGCCAGAAGGGCATGCTCACGGGTCTGCCCATTCTTGGAGATACCAGCTTCAAATTCACCAACACCAGCAGCCACAATCAGGACAGCACAGTCAGCCTGAGATGTGCCTGTAATCATGTTTTTGATAAAGTCTCTGTGTCCTGGGGCATCAATGATGGTCACGTAATACTTGCTGGTCTCGAACTTCCACAGGGAGATATCAATGGTGATACCACGTTCATGTTCAGCTTTCAGTTTATCCAAGACCCAGACATACTTGAAGGAGCCCTTTCCCATCTCAGCAGCCTCCTTCTCAAATTTTTCAATAGTTCCTTTGTCGATCCCACCACATTTGTAGATCAGATGACCAGTAGTGGTAGACTTGCCCGAATCTACGTGTCCAATGACGACGATGTTGATGTGAGTCTTTTCCTTTCCCATTTTGGTTTAGTTTGAGCGGTGGTTTTCATGACACCTGTGTTCTGGCGGCAAACCCGTTGTGAAAAAGCCACCATTCTTTTTAAACCAATAATCTTTTCCCACATATTTGAAAACTTCTGAGATGGCTGTCCCATTTTTTTATAGGTTCATACTTTCATTATTTTCCAGAATAAATATATAGGGCACAATCATTAAGTTTTTAAATATTCCAAATATTCCAAAAGTCAGAATTCAGAATCCTGTCTATTTGTATAATCAATGACTAACTAAACAGTGGACTCTGTGTTTGTTTTTTGGTCAATGTAAATCATTATTCTTTCATAACCTGCTAAATATAAGATGGAAATAAAGGATTTTGGCTATGATCTTGCAATCTCAATCGTATGTTTGGGCCAGATATATTTAAATGTGTTTCAAATGTTCAGAATTATTGAAGACATAAAACATGCAAGTCATTTAGTACTGAAAAACAGCTGTTGGTTTCTTATATTTTTTATGTAGAATCATAGATATTAAATGAATGAGGGGAATTTGAGGGTTCTCAGATGAGGTCATAAAAACCATTCATGATCAATGACATAGAACAAAAAATGGGAAGGGGAGGTGGTATAAGTTAAGATTTTCTATCTATCTATCTATCTATCTATCTATCTATCTATCTATCTATCTATTTATCTATCTATCATCTATACATCCATCCATCCATCCATCCATCCATCCATCCATCCATTCTTCCATCTACCTACCTACCTACCTATCTATCCATTCATGTATGTATATGTGTATAAATATATTCTATTGAAAACCTTTCTGTAGCTCTGCACTGTTTACTGTGGATAAAGCAGAAATGTTCAGCAGGTATGTCAGAGTAGACCATGACAAAGCCTATATTTTCCTCTCTAGCTTTGCGTCCTACTATTTTCCTACTCAGATGGTCGAGCCATTAACAACAACAACAAAACAAACAAACAAACAAACAAAAAACAAAAAAACAAATTCCCTCTATTTCCTGAAAGGACCATGCTAATTTTATGCTTTCAAATCTGTGGTGTAATCAGCTTACTCTTAGTGGATACAGAAGGTTGGACAACAAAATTTCAAGATTCTGCAGAAAGAGGGACTACTAATAGGCAGCACAATGGTGCCCATATTTCTTTGCATTAGGGGACTGTTTACAGCTGAATATCTGGATACTGTTTTATCTCAAAAAGCCAGTAATAACAACCCTTTCCCAACTTTAGCAAAACATAAAGCAGACATAAAAGGGAATCAGCTAACAATGTTCAAAAGAGAGATAAAGCTACAGGTCCATATAAAATGATGGAAACAATTCCTAGGATGAGGAATAATGGGTGACAGCATTTAACAGAATGTATTTGAGGAAAATAGCATGTTTTAAATACATGAGATGATATTTCTGTATATAAAATCCAAATATTTAATAATGTCTTACAAAAAGAACAAGAGGTTTCTAACATTAGGATAAGGGTTCTGAGAGGACAAATTGGCTATTCCAGTACAGAACTGAAAGGGCTGAGAAAGGAGTGGTGAGAATCAGGGAAACAGGACAGCACCATGGAAATAATACAGTATGCAGAATCGATAGGTGAGAAAAGATAAATTCTTATATTTGGACTTCATAATCCATTTTCATTATTCCTAATTTAAAAAAATTGAAGGCCATTGTATACTATTTATAGTTGTTGAATATAACTATATCAGTAAATTGTCTTATAACCATATTTTATTCTTATTGTTTAGAATAGGGCTGTCGGTTTTCTATTAGTCTTTCTTTATTTTTGCTAGTCTTCAAAAATTCTTAAAGAATTAACTCTGGGTCTAGTCCTGATATTTTTCCAGGAATTATTCTAGTACTCTGAGTCACGAACAAGGATATGAAAATCCCTCTCAGAAAATATTATCTTAGCAAAGTTCATTCTTATCTATTTATGCTACTTAGAACTTCTACATGTGGTGTTTACTGGAAATGGCTTCTTGTTCTTTGCTTGATGAGTTGTTATTACTTTTAAACTGTATCAAGCAGTATTTCCTCCTCTGTGGCGTCTATGTCCATGGCCCTCAAACCTCATTCCACCAATGTGCCTCGAGAATACTTTATCTGTACTCAGATTATAGAACTTAATTCATAGCAATGCTATTATATGGTTACATATATTTTCTCTCATTAGGTAGAGCATATTAAGGTAGTTTACTCATAGTAATCATATGACACACAGAAATGTAAAAGATGAATGGAAAGAATAAAGGAAGGATAGACATTTTTATTTTACTTATTTATTTATTTATTTATTTATTTATTTATTTATTAGATTTTATTTATTTATTTCAGAGAGAGAGAGAATGAGAGACAGACAGCATGAGAGGGAGGAGGGTCAGAAGGAGAAGCTAAGCAGGGAGCCCGATGTGGGACTCGATCCCGGGACTCCAGGATCATGACCTGAGCTGAAGGCAGTCGCTTAACCAACTGAGCCACCCAGGTGCCCCAGAAGGATAGACATTTTTTAAAAAAGGAAAGGAAGAAAGAAGGAAAAAAGAAGGAGGAGAAAAAAAGTGAAGAAAAAAGAGGGAGAGAAAAAAAGAGAGAGATGAAAATGTATTAAGCGTTTCAGTTCATAACCCATCTTGAAAGTCTTCCTTTTACCTGGCATAGACAAAATTACTAAAGGCAAAAAATGGAAATTAAATAATTTACCATTTAAATCGACTTCTTTTTTTTCCAAACCAAACAAGATTCAAAAGTATTATCTTCTTGTTTAATAGTTTGATTAGTTTGTAAGTTCTATGACCTGAATATATAAAGTAGTCAAAAACATTAAGGATTAGTTCATCATGCTTTAATTCATATTGTACCATATCCAATGTCTTTTTAAACACTTGATAACTAATAGTAATGGCATACCATAAACTTTCTTCTTAATATTTTTTCAAGTCCTACTAACTTTACATGAAAAGTAGAGAATATATCCATAAATACTCTTATGACTCTTTTCAAGTTTTACTGTGTTTCACATACAAAAATAAGTTAATAAATTTTTCACAAAGGATATGTTAACAATAATAAGAATCATGTGTGGGTTGCTTTGTATTTAGTCTCTCTAAAATGTAATTTTCTCTATTCTGCTACCGTAACGATGGGCTATCACTAGTATACATACATTTTACTTCTTTTTGCTTTTTTGGTTTTAATTTCAAAATGTACAAAATCAAATTTTGCCATCTAAACTATTATTAGGAAATATGAAGCTCATTCCTCAAGAAAATAAAATAGGAAACAACAGATATTTATTAAAGTCCTTCAGAAATTCATCACTGGCATTTTTATTCCAAAGCCAACATTACAGAAAACATTTTGGAGGGGAAGAATACACTAATATTAACATACATTTTACCAAAACTGTTTTATATTATGCATAGATCTCAGAATTATGAACTATATCTCTATGCATTTAACCAGAACTCTGCATGGAACTCTTTGATAGTTTGCCAATGACCATATTAATTATTAGCCTGTTTTTCTTGAAGAAATCTATTGGACTGGCCATGGAAAAATGCTTCCCAGTTTTCAAACTCAACCTTTGATTGATTGATTATTTATTTATTTATTTATTTAGACACCAGGCAGGACTATTTATTTATTTATTTATTTATTTATTTATTTATTGGGTGGGGGCAGCAAAGCAAGGTTTATTGAGTGAGAGCAAAGTGATAGTACAAAGCTCTCGAGGAGGGAAGGGACCTGAGAGGATTGCCCCTAAGTCTAGGGGTTTTTATGGGTTTGTTGACAGGCTGTTTTAATCTGATAATTTTAAAATGATGACAAAGGATTTGACCCAGACAAAGTATGACTGTTCTCAGAAAAACAGAAGTAACAAGAAGAAGATTAAAAATAGTAATAGATGACTGGCTCTGGACAGTTTGAGCTGAAGAGGTATACATGGATAAAGATATTCCACAGTACTGGTTGTGAATCTGAACCCTGAAAGAGTTTAGAGCTGTAAATATAAATTATAGTGTGAATACTAATGGGATGTCTTAAGTTTGACTTCTGGGGTAAACTTTAAGATGAAGTAAATTATGCTTTTCTGCCTTCCCCTCTTGATAAATTACTCAATATAAATTTAGTAAAAATATTACCAGAAAAAATTGTAAAAGACTTTGAAAGAGAACAAAAAATTATTGGGTGTCTTCAATGGAAAACTTCAAATTGTTTAAAGAACATCCTTTTGGTTTATCAGTTTTAAAGCATTTATACCATTTTCTTTGAGCTATTTCTTAATCCTGTGAGTTGTAAACAACCGATAGAAATATAAAAGAATCTTGTCTACAGATGTGAAAATAATTCTGTCTGGTGGAGGGCAATCTGATTTTCCTCCATCCCCTATGGGAAAAGCCAGTTTTGCATCTATTTGTAAATTAACTTAGCCATTCTTGATTGACTTAAATACATGTGGTGCTTTGAATTCTCCTTTGAAATAATTGTAACATTTTACTGGTTTACTCATTAATTAATGTGTTAAATAACATCTTTGACATATGTTCATTTTATATTTATATGTCATTATTTTACCTTTGCAAATTATCTTTTAATAATATTTAATATCTTCTTATGAAAGTAAAATGCTAAAACTGTGGCTGGATGTGTGATGACAATAAATGTTCATGCATTATTTGAATAAGCACTTATCTTTCAAAACAATACAAAGAAATTATATGAGTATATGGCAAGCTGAATAATGATCTCCCTCCACACTCTCCCAAAGATGTCCATGTTCTAATCTCTGGAACCTGTGAATATGTTACCTCACATGACAAAAGGGACTTTGTAGATATGATTGTGGTTAAGAATCTTGAGATGAGATGATTATCCTTCATTATCCTGGTATGCTTAATGCAACCAAAAAAGGTCCTTATAAGAGGGAGACAGAAGGGTCAGATATAGAGAAGGAGATGTGAATATGGGAAAAGAAGTCAAAGAGGAGAGAAATTAGAAGATGCTGCACTATTGGCTTTATAAATGGAGGAAAGGGCTATGAGCCCAGAAATAAAGACAGAATCTAGAAGCTGGAAAAGACAAGGAACAGATTTTCCCCTTTCCTCCAAAAGGAACATGTGTCAATACCTTGATTTTAGCCCATAACATCCATTTCAGACTTTTGACCTCTATACTATAACATAATAATTTTGTGTTGTAAAATGGGATAGATTTTTAAGCCACTAAGTGTGTAGTAGTTTGTTGTAGCAGCAGTAAGAAATTAATACAAAGCATTAGAAGTTCACACAAAGGCCCGATTTCATTAAGTGTTCATGTAAGCACTAAAGTTATTAAAATAATAAATATACTCAAACATAACATTGCTTGACTAGTACAGCTTTAGAATGTTTATAAATGACAGCAAATTTTATTTCTCATTTACTAGGGTTTTAGAATTCACTATCAGGTCCTTATTTATTCAAATTATTAAAATGTGTCAAAAGTCTTCTGGTGGTTTTATGTGTCAACTTGGTTAGACTATAATATCCAGTTATTTAATCAGACAGCAATCAAGAAGTTCCTGAGGAGGTGTTTTGTAGATGTGGTTATCATAAAGATGTAGCTTAAATAAAAGAGGTTACTACTCTTAACACTGTTAATGAAGCCTCATCCAGTCAGTTGAAAGGCTTAAGAGGAAAAACAGTTTTCCTGAAGAAGAAATTCTCCCTCAAGACCGCAGCATTCACTCCTGCTAGAGTTTCAGCTTGCTGCTCGCCCTACTAATTTCAGACTTGTCAGCCCGCATGTTAAAATGAAGATAACCATCCTTGTCAAGAGTACACTTTCCTTATCTATCAGTGCCATAACATGACTTACTGAAATGCTTAACGAATGTTCAATGTAAAATCAGATTGAAAGAATATACTGAAAGAATAGATGAGAATTACTATTTATTAGAATGTATTGCTAGTATTATATACCCTGCCTAATTTTTCTTTTTTTACTCTGATTTTATAAGGATAATCAATTTCTATGTGATACTTAATAAAATGATAAGGAGAAAAGGTACATTACAAAAGTAAAAATGTTCATTTTACCAAAATTTCAGGAAATTAATACATCTTATATCCAAAATAATGAAAGAATTGTCTAAAAATATTAACATTTTATATCTCTAAATGGTGGAATGATCAGAGTTTTTTTTTTGTTGTGCTTTAATTATAAACAAGCTTTTTAAAGAAACATGTAACAACTTTTCTAAGTCAAAGTATATATATATATATTTTTTTTTTTTCTTAAATAATCTCTACTCTCATCCTGGGGCTCAAACTCATAATAAGAGTTACATGTTCCTCCAACTGAGCCAAACAGGTATCCCAAGAAAACACGTGACAATTCTTAAACTAAAAATAATTTATCAAAGTACGATAATGAGTTAACATTATTTTGAGACATGAATTTTTATATTCACAAATTATTTCCAGAGAAGCTAGATCTTTTGAATAGCTTTAATATATTGTAATAGCTACAGATCTCTCCAGGAAAGAAATGTCTTCATGAACAAACTATTAGTAATTAAAGTTAAATAACATGAATAACTAAATGCTCCCTAAGCCATATGTGGTATTTTTGTTAGCCCACTATACTCCCCTTCACTCTCTGTTTTTTATGGCTCTATCATTCCCTCCTATTGTATTGTCCATAGCAGATGGTTCAGGAATGGCACTTGATAGTCTGTTGCAACCAGAAACCTCTACTGGATAATATTCTATGTGGAGCTAATATTAATATTTTATACATACACATACTTTCCCCCACCTCTCCCACTAGGTAATAACCATAAATAATGTCAGCAGCTAAAACAAATTTAAGATAATGAAAGCCCATGTGAACTAGAAGGGAATGAAGACAGGATGATGACAAAGCAGAAATGAGAGACAGAGAAAAGAGAGAACACATTTAAAACTTAAGCCCAGAGTTCTAGTCCCTGAGCTTCAAGAGGCTAGTGTGGTTCCTGTTGATCCATGTTAATAAGATTAGAAGTACCTTCTTCCAAAATCATCATATTCTGAATTTTAATTTTAATTTTTTTAAAAATAAGACCTATTCCATAACCAAAATAATATACAATCATTGCAAATTACCTATTAATTAGAGAAAAAACATATCTGCTTGATTATATGGCAAATAAAAACTTCTCTCCCGCTTTTATTCTACAAAATTAGAAACAGAGAAATGACAAAGAAAATACACTATAAACAATTCATATTTAAGTTTTCAAATTCATAATTTGCCTGTCTCCTCTTTCCATTCCAATGTCTAGCCAAATACTGGGAAAGTTTCTTTTGTGGGAAAAAAATATCAGTCCATGGTTCTGGCAAGATATTTAAACCTAGTAAAAAAGTGTGTAATTCATGCTTTAAGTAATACAGTTGAAATATATCAAAAATTCTAATGTAAAACAAAGGTAATAAAGAAATGTTTTCTTTCCCCTAAGATTAAAAATAAACTCTCTATGGGGCACCTGGGTGGCTCAGTTGGTTAAGCATCTGCCTTCTGCTCAGGTCATGATCCCAGGGTCCTGGGATTGAGCCCCGCATCAAGCTCCTTCCTCAGCGGGGGAGTCTGCTTCTCTCTCCCTCTACCTGCTACTCTGCCTGCTTGTGCTCTCTCTCTCTCTGTCAAATAAATACATAAAAAATCTTAAAAAAAATCTGAGAGATAACACACATTGACATAACTTGCTAGTGAACAAGCAAACATAAAAGGGCTTTTTGCCTTACTCAGATAACAGGTGCTGTGAAGCTCTGCTCTTCACTAAAACTCACGAACAGTTCATATATAACATGTTAGAGAAGAGCACAACGTAATTCCAAATGACATACAAATAAGATAATATTATGCTAAGTTTCTACTAGAATCTTCTCAATAAACAATAAAATAAGTATCATTGGGTTTCACTATAAAATGAGCTTTTCCAAAGAGGAATCTGATTCTGCATTAGCATCTCATATTATCAGGTAGATGGCCTGGAAAGGTCATGCTATATTCCTGAAAAAAAACAAAAGCAAAACCCAAACCGCAAACTTTAACTCTAACCTTAACCTTTGTAATATTATAAAGTCCACTTTATAATGAAACACAATATTTTATTCAAGGGAAAATTAGCATACACACTTAAGTATCTTGTTTTTGGTTTAATGTAGAAATTGTATGTCATAAATATGTCAGTCATACCCCCAAAACCTCATAAATGTAATGTTAACTGTGTGTATTTAGGTGAGTCTTATTTCTGAGTGTTCCCAAGATGTAAATAAGAGAGGTTGGATTACCCAAAACAATTACTATTTTGTCAAAATAATTGCCTTCTTAAGTGAGGCAGCTGAGGACCACATTATATAGTCCCAATGCTTTTCTCCATTCTAACTGAAGGAGATCCTTTACGAGTTGGTAAGATTGATGCAATCTAAGTAGGATTAAATTTCAACAGGGGCCAACACCCATTTTATAAATCATGGCATAAATATTGGTCATAGAAATTATTAAGCAGTTTCCTGCCTAATTATAAAAAGTCCTATATTCTCATTCATGTTCTTTGGTAAATTGTATCCTGGCATTTTATACCACTAATTATACCTCCTATCCTCCAGAAGAATCTGCCCACTGAAGTTTCCTCTATCCCAGGGACTTCCTGATCCCTCAGCAAATTCATTTTATCCTCATGTTTATCATTATAATATCCGTCCTCCTAAGTGTTCCTCATTTTGTTATATGTTATATTTGTTATACTTAAACTCAAAATTATTTTAGAAATGAAAAATACGTATTTTTTCTACTTGAATACTACCAAACCACAATATTGAGATGAACAACATATGTCTTGTGCTTAAGTATCACCAGATCAATGACACTCAGATTGATGTCTGAGTTAATATTTTAAAATAATATGTATGCATATGACAATATATTAACAACAGAAAAAATGAACTTATTTGACCCACTGCATTATAGAAGCAAAATATCAGTATGCTATTTTTATTTAGTACTTTATATGTGATACCTTTTATATATATTCTCTTGATATTTCACCTTCATACCCAAACCTTGAAAATAGGCACATTCAGAATAGCTGATAGGTATATTCGTAATGCAATTGAGCGTCTTATTAACAGAGAGATGTACTTTTATCCAGTCATCCGTGCAACATGTACTTCAATCACTGAAATAAGTCTTTTATTTAAATCAAGAATATTTTAGATTTTTGTTTTCAAAATGAGTTCACATCCTGTTCTATATGTCAGAGGGCACTGTGTTTCAGTGTTAGTGTTTCCTATTGTTCCACAACCTGTTAGAATTTAGTTGCTCATGGATTTTTGCAGTACTCTCCGTTTTTTTTTTCCTTACATGGTGAAAACATCCCTGAGTAAATTTACAGCAATAAAACACAATCTTGTTGATGGCCTGCTTATGATTTGCCAGTTTATTGCTGCTAGCCAATAAGAAGTACTTTAGTACTGAGCGTGAATTCCGCTAAAGAACATGAAAGAATTCTATATAACTCACTGTAAATTACTTCTAGTGAGCTGCTGAAACATATTTTACTCTGAATCATAAATAGCTTCTCTGATTAATACAAATACTTGGGAGCATATTGAAGAGTTCGAGGTCTGATTACTTCTTAACATTCATGTTAAGAGGACTTTGTTCTATTGTTAAATAAATCAAGAATCTTGAATTCTAGGCTCCTGGTTATAGACTCAGCAGAGTATGAACTCTTAGGTTTTTCCTATGTTGTTACACCAAAAACCCCATTGGTATAAAAACAAGAGAAAAGTTAAATTAGAACACTGATTATTACATTTTCACACCTCTCTCTTAATGCTATTGCTAATCACCTAGTCTCACGACTATACTTAATTTTAACGTAACACTTCAGGCCTCCCATATTTTTCTTCCCCCTCAAAAAAGTGCTGGATTCCTGAGCTATATTATCATGGCTTGGGTGATTGGGTGTTCCTTCCTCAGTGTGGACCTGGCACTAGGTGGGTGCTTCTGGAATGCAAACTATTTCATTTCCAACTTCTGAGTCTTCGCTATTGACTATAATGACCATTATGCCTGACTAATAGTACACATCTTAGTTTAAGAGCTAGTCTCGGCCAATAGATATTAAATACCATTTGAGTAAAAAACTTCAGATCGATTTGATCCCCTTCCATTCTACCCTATTTTAGAGTGCCTGCCTGTTCTAGAAATGCTGCCAAACTAAAAATTTTTATCTCCCATAATCTCTTACAATTAGAGTTCTGGAGAATTCATAGTTTAAAATTAAATGTGTTCTCACAAGATTTGGAAGTGAGGTGAAAATATCTTCTGGTCTCTTTTGATGCATTCTGTTGTCTGGCAGTTATCAGATTAGATAATGACTTGTGGAAATTACCTGGTATCCAGCCATGATTATATCAACATATAATTAGATTAGAAGTACCTTCTTCTAAAATAATCATATTCTGAATTTCTCTTTTTTTTTTTTTACTTCACATCAGAAAGTAGCTTTAGTGATTTCCTTGTGAGTTTGCAGGTAATATTATTCTCTAGGTCTTATTCTGTCTAAATATTAAGACACATGTTCACTAAGTGATGGTTTTCAATTTTAACTGAGATTGTGGAGTGTGTGTCATATAAGACCCTGAGCAAGCTGAGCCAAATATATCACAATCATGCTGAAAATATTCAAACTTATATCTCTGGAAGTGATTTTCTAGGCCCACTTCCATTAGAAGACATATCTCTTCAGGGTTATAAGACATCAAATTTGGGACAGTACCTGCTAAAGAGTCATCAGAGTCACCATGTAATAGTCCGCTACTGTGTACTTTTCAATCTGTTTGCTATAGCTAGAATAATAAAGCTAAGACCTTGAAAAGGAGAATTCCCTTACTAATAGGTATTAGTTAAAGGTGTTAAGAAGATTATACATACTGAGATGGTGGGTGAAGTAAGCTTGAAGAAGGAAATTGTGGTGTCCCACTAGTTCTATATCCTTGAAACTCCTGACAGATGAATGCTATATCATTTTGGGGATAGTTTTAGCCACCCCACCTTAATTTTTTTACAGTAATAAAGAACCTTATCAAAGGCCAAATCTTTTATTTCTTATTTACTGCTACTAGTAAATATAACCTTATCATTACCCTAGTAGGATCAGGTTGATTTGATAAATTACTTGTCTATGAAAAATCAGGATTGCTTGCTATTTATGGAAATCTGGTCTAGGAAGAGAAACTTAGAACAACATTAAGTATAAAGGGCTAAGTGGGTGCTAACTGGGTGGCCAGGCATTCATGGAAATCATGCTTTGATGCATATAATTTGCCAATCTTTTTAGATTACATTGGAAGTAAAAGCCTAAACACATAGTTTCAACTGAAGTAACAGTTACATCTATTTTCAGAATTTTTTTAAATGTTATATCATCCTGTCTATAACATAAAATACACAGTTTCAACTTCTGTAGAAAAGAGCCTTGGTGGCTAAAAAGAAAACAATACCACTATGAGAAGGTACTTGCATAGAGAAACCAGGTCCCAAAGGGCACCTAGGTCTACCTATGGAACTAAACCAAATTAGAATCAGAAATTTGGTCTGCAATTGGCACTAAATTTAATAAATTAACAATTTGGTGGGTGATTCCACTCTTTGACTGAATAGACTTGAGAGTAGTTGACTTCAAATTATGCCTGTTGTCAGGTAAAACACTGTTGAAAAAAACCTACATGCCTATATTTAGCTGAGGCCGAACACACAACCAAGGAGGTTTTTAGTAAGTGAGGTCACTTAAAGACAGATAATCTGATATGACTCTGGAGTTGGTGGGAGAGGTGTCTGCTGGAGACATTATGTCTCCAGACATAATGCAACTAATTCTAGACTATGTTTCAGAGCAATCTTACTGCCACATTTCCTTTTCCCCGTTGAGGCATCTTCCCAATTTCCTAAAGTATTTAAGTAGGACTGGTGATCCAAACATCTTCAGCATCTTCATCTCTGACTAGGATTCTGAGATGAAGTCAACAAAACCCAATCTAATCATTTTAAGTAGAAAGAGATTTATTAGAAGATATTGTGTGGTTTAGACTATCCCTAGAGGAGTTAGAGGTGAGAAGAAGCTAGATATACCCACAGCAAAGGCAACCAAAGGAAACACTGAACTACAAGATTGCTCTGGAAGAAAGCAGACAGACACTGACTCAGTCCATCTGGCCCCTACGATGACAGGGACCAGTGCTAGAGTCTCTGCCTGAGCTGCCACAGAACAAAATGCCTCCTCTTGTCTGTTTACACAATGTAGCGCAAGTTGTTCCCTCTCTCAGTGGCTGCAAGGGAGTCTCTTAAAATTTACTTTTTCTTATTTAAACATTGCCCTGTATTTAGAAAGCAGGCTAGAAGAGGGTTTAATGAAATTTTTTTCAAGATTTATTTATTTATTTGACAGAGCATGAGCAGGAGGGGCAGAGGAGAGGGAGAGAGAATCTCAAGCAGATCCCATGCTCAGTGTGCAGTCCGTGCAGGGCTCAGTCCCAGGACCCTGAGATCACGACCTAACCAAAACCAAGAGTCGGAAGCTTAACCAACTGCACCACCCAGGTGCCCTGAGAAGGGAGTTGAATGATATTAAGCAACCCAATTCATAATATCTTCTGGAGAAATTTCATCCCATGTCAGCTACTCTGCTTACATAGAGTAGTCTGAGGAGGGAGAACATAACCAAAATGGTCCAAACACCTAAATATTGTAAATACTTTCTAGTGGAAATAAGAGCACAGCAACATAAATCAATACATCATCAAAGCTCAAATAGACTTACTTGTGAATATTAAAGCTTAATATTATTTATGGAATTCTTTTTTTTTAAGATTTTATTTATTTATTTGACAGAGAGAGACACAGCGAGAGAGGGGATACAAGCAGGGGGAGTGGGAGAGGGAGAAGCAGGCTTCCCATGGAGCAGGGAGCCTGATGCGGGGCTCGATCCCAGGACCCTGGGATCATGACCTGAGCAGAAAGCAGATGCTTAACTGACTGAGCCCCTGGAGTGAGTTCTATTGAATAAACCAAGCTATATAGAAATGTAGGTACTTTTTACACCAAGCTATTAAAAACTTAAAGAAAAACATAAGTATGGATTACTTTTAATTTTTTTCTTTAAAATTATAAACCATTGAAGAGATTATTTAGATGTATTACATTAATATTTCTTTCTTTCATCTTTTGGCATTGTACTATCCTCTTAATTTTTTACAGTTTTAATCTTTTCTCTCTTGGCCTCTTCACTCACAAATTTTGAAAGCTTTATTAAATAAAATAACTAAAAGATCAGTATCTACAAAGCCCAAGTGGGGCCCTTGATAAACAATGAAGGAATGTAGAAAAATACAAGGAATGCAACTCCACCCTAGAAAACTACTTAATACACTGTAGAAACACCCTTTGGTTTATGTAAAGAGAATTTCATGAAGATGAGTAATGTGGTTTTTCTCTCTTGGTAGTGATTATCTTTCCCTTGCTGGATAATTCCAATATGAATCTAATAAAAAACAACTTATTAGGTGTCTATAGTGTGTAATACACTGTCCTAGATGTTGAATTTTAGAGAATTCATATTTAGTTTTCACAAAATGTTAACAATTTCCTCAGGTATTGTGTCATAATTAATTCTAGAATATATACTTACATTTAATTTACAAAAGTCAAATATATATTTGAGAATATATAGTTCTAAAGAATACACAGCCTGTTTTTAACAGTTCCTATTTTATTAATGATGTATAAATTTTTTTCTTAAATCACATAAATTATTATTTTAAGGAAGTTTTTCTCAAAATATGCCTTTTGTCAAAAGAAATACAAAATAAGAATTTCCATCTCTGAAATTAATTCTAAAGCAAATCTAGTTTGTCACTGTAAAAGTCTACAGAATCCATTTATAATATAATTTGTCCTTTTAAAAAATTTGTATTTGTTACTATCAGATAATCAGATGATTTTTTTTCTTTCCAAAGGAATGAACTTGTCCAGATTAAATCTTCAGTGTGATCAAAATCATAGGTAAACTATTTTCCAGTGAAAATGTACCTAAAACTATCATAAAGTTTTATACATACTCATTTTTAAAAAAATCATAATAAATAATATTGTAGATCAGATCCATGGATTCAACAGCCTCCCAGTTTTTATTTAATAAGAATGTATTTCCAGAAGGACTACTTTTCTCACTAAACCAGTAGTGCTCAAACTGAATGCCTATTAGATACATTCATGCATCTTTGAGCACCCAGAAATTCTGACTGAATTAGTCAAGGAAATAGTCTGGACATTGGTATTTTCCTTAAAGTTCTTTAAGTGATTATACTGGCGGCCACAGCTGAAAGATGCTATGCTGGCCAGTAATCTCAGAAGGTTATGAACACAAAACCAAAAACCTATCTGTTTCTATTAAGCAACCTGTCACTTATCTATAAATGCACCTAAGCAGTTTTTGAAGTTTTAGATTTCCAATCTGCCTTTATTTTTAACATTTGTCACAACCAATTAACAAATTTAATATTACTTTTTATATTACTTAAGATGATTTAATTTAATGTCATTGTTTTGCAGTCTGATGACACCTATATTTGATATAAATATTTTCAGGTTTTTATAAAATATTATGGCATCCTGTCTGGATATGATCGGTTGATACTCAATAAGTATTCTACTCTCCTTCTAGCACCTCTTGCAATTATATCTTAGAAAACTATAGATTGTACTTCTTAGACCTCTTTGGAACTGGGTTCCAGATGTGTTTCAACTTTGGACAATAAGATTGGCCTTGTATGATATTTGTAAGGTGGTCCTGAGCAGAGTACAAGTTTTTGATGCAACTACCATTTTTGCTGGTAAGTATGAGTATGGAGGTATTTAGTTTTCTGAAGCAAATGAACAGTGGTTTCAGTATCCCATCTTGGGTTTGGGGAGTGTCAAAAGACAACTCCTGGGACATCAATTTTACCAATATGGTTTGCAATAGGCAAAGTATAGTTTTGCAAATGGCAGTAGTAGCAGCTAAGGCTTCCTGATAATGGATACTGTGTCTATGTCAGGTTTCTGAATCTAATAAACTTTCTGCTTAAACTAGTTAAAATGATTTGTGGATGTTGAAATTAAACCCTGAGTATTAGCTATCTTCCCACATATGACGTATTTTTCACACACACACACATACACAGGCATATGCACATATGCACATATACATGGTATTTAAATCTGTTCTCAGATGCCCTGAAGAGAGAAGTAGCATTTTGTTTCCTTAATCTGAAACTTCCTTCAGTTCTATCATATTTTTACTGAGGTACTGCAACCAAATATTAATGAAGTATTTGTTTTGGTTAAACCACATAACTTTATTCAACTGTAATATAATCCCTCTTGCCCTGAGCTGGGAGGGGCAAAGCACAGAGGAAATATTAGACCAAAGTCATGTTTCCAGATAATATCTTATACTGATTCACATACTCCTGTCTTAGTCATATTTTATCTTTAAGATAAATTTTTTAAACAACTTTATTATTGATTTGAGAGTTTTATCAATTGTCAATGTTGAAAAGACCATCACAGTTACTTGCTATGGCAATCTAAGTTGCTTTTGATATAAAATTCTCTTTCTAACTTCATATTCTATAGGTCAGGGCAGCACTATGGTAGGACAAAATAACAGAGGAGATTCCAGGAGAAGCCACTAGAGACACATTGTGACACTGATGATGACATTGAGGGAGTGTCAGCTGGCTCTAACTGACTGGCCCAGAAACAATGTCCAGGTAATAAGCTGAAGGCTAACTGGCCATCAGTAACAAGGAAGTATACAGGACACCCATTTCAATACGACTTTCATATAAACAACAAGTAATTTTTGGTATAGATTTGGGGCATACTTATACTAAAAAAAATTCCATTGTTTGTCTGAATCCAAATTTAACTGGGTAAACTGTATGCTATTTAGCAACCCTAACTTTCACATGGCAACAATAACCAAGTCATAAGAACCAGGTTTGGAAAAGCAGGGCTGCACTTCTGTAGAAAATGAAGTTCTAGTTAGAATTTCAAGATGACATATGGGAATGAAAGTGTACTCAGTGGCAAAGCTTACACACTGATGAAAGAAGGGAACCAGGATGATTGCTGAATTTAACAAATTGCTGAATCTTAACAATACCTGGATTTTATCTGTTGCTCTTTATTGCCCTTTCAATTATATATTTACATCTTGTACCTCTCCGCTGAATTCTAGATTCATATATTAACTATGAGACCTCTTATTTTGTATTATAACAGAAATCTCAAACTTAATATGTCAAAATTAAGTTCTTGATATTTAATCCACAGCTTGTCTTTTTTAGTTGTCCAAGGTCAAAAGATCAGAAACATAATTCCCCTTTCTCCAAATCCTATCTAACCAAGTCCCTTTACTGGTTCCTTTTCCAAAGAATTTATCTTATCTGCCTACATTGTGCTAACTTAAGCTTTTGTGGAGACATGCATTTCAAAAGACATCCATCTTGAATAAACATATTGCCATCTGTATGACACAGCTACTCCCGAAACCAGATAAGGAATTACCCGTGCAGTTCCCTTTTTCAGAAATCTGTGGGTGACTTAGATAACCGACCTTTTGAGTAACACTGCTTGTCCCTTCTCACACCTTAATTCCTGCTCTTCTTTAAATTAGCCAATAAAATCAACAACTAATGATGTAATGTATGGTGATTAACATAATAAAAAAAAATAAATAAATTAGCCAATAAAGAGTGAACCCTTGAAACCCTAAACACCACTCCCCTGGGCCCTATTAAAGGCAGAGCCCCAGGTTTTCTCTTTCTCTTTCTTTCTTTCTCTTTCTTTCTTTCTTTCTTTCTTTCTTTCTTTCTTTCTTTCTTTCTTTCTTTCTTTCTTTCTTTCTTTCTTTCTTTCTTTCTCTTTCTTTCTTTCTTTCTTTCTTTCTTTCTTTCTTTCTTTCTTTCTTTCTCTTTCTTTCTTTCTCTCTCTCTCTCTCTCTTTCTTTCTTTCTTTCTTTCTTTCTTCTTTCTTTTTCTGTTTCCTCTCTCTTTCTCTCTCTCTCTCTTCCCACGACCATGTGGCCCTTACCATGCTGTTTATACTCCAGGACTTGCAAGTAATAAATCTTGTTCCTCAAAGTTCCCAGATGGTTTCTGCTAAAGTGCATCCTATAATCATAATAGAAACTACGAGACCCACCCAGCCGCAATGTTGGCCTGTGGGGGAAAAATCTGTGGGGGCTGGCTAGGAGTAACATGGCCTAGGTGAGTGCCTTAGGCACTCCTAACTAGGAGCATCACTGTCAATAGGCTAGAACGCACATAACACCCCTACTTGTGTCATACTCCACCTCCCAATTA
This sequence comes from Zalophus californianus, assembly GCF_009762305.2. NCBI lineage: Eukaryota > Metazoa > Chordata > Mammalia > Carnivora > Otariidae > Zalophus > Zalophus californianus. The sequence goes on along the minus strand of NC_045606.1, from coordinate 25,036,693 downwards.
ATGATTAGTTGATGATGTGTTCATTATCAACAGGAAGCGTTTAAAAATGCAGTAAGTTCATGACAACCCATCTCTGCTCCCCACAAAGGCTTCAGTATCTTTCACTGCACTTAAGTTGCCAAACTGCATGAGAAGCCTGGGTTACACTTCTCCATTATTCACACATACCATTTCATCTTTATTTGCTCATGTTCCTTCAGCCACACTGGCCCCTTTTTAGCTTTTAAAAAAATTTGGATCCTTTTACCATCTTTCATCCTTAATTTTTTTTTTAATTTACATTCAGTTAGCCAACATATAGCACATCATTAGTTTCAGATGTAGCATTCAGTTATTCATCAATTGCGTATAACACCCAGTGCTCAAAACATCACATGCCCTCCTTAAAATTTATTGTCCCTTAGGCCCTAGGATGCTATTCTCCCAGAGATTTGAATGACTTGCTGATTTCTTATTCCAGGTCCCACCACAAATAGCACCTCTTTAAAAAAGTTACTTCTAGTTACAGTCTATCTCATCACCCTGTTTACTTCCATCATTGTTCATACTACAGCCTGTAATTATCTTGTTTGCTTTTCTATTTGGTTAGTTATTGTCTCTATTATCAAAGAGAACATATGCTTTATGCAGATAGGAAACCATATCTGTCTCATTTACCATATTGTGCTCAGCTTCTGGAATCTTGCCTAGAACATATTTGAGAATCAATAAGTATTTATTCAGGATATGAATGAATAAATTCTACAAAACACCCTAATGTGGTGAATACTTAAATGGTTTATATATTTTCTTAAAAACAATGTTAAAATAATGCAACAGTAATAGATTCACAATCAACAGACTACTGTTTAATCTAAAACATATTATAGATGCTGTGTCCTTTATTGTGACTATTATGAAAAAATAATCATTTCAAATTAAGGAAAATGATAATTTCAAATAAATTCACTTTGATTTTTAAAACATTAAAGTCGAAAAGCAAAAGCTTTTCTAAAATTGCAGCACCAAATGACATTCACTACCTGAGGTTTCTTGAAACGGAGCAATTTGAATTTAATCTGGTATCTTAAATAACAATCCCATCGTGTATTTAAAAAAGTCAATTTAAATTTTGGGTGGCTTCTTTAGAAGCCTGTGACTTGGTAAATAACTGAGTCTGGTTTTATATATTCTCAAATGTCATTTGGTTGATGCTCAAAGCATCATGCACAACTACTTCAGTTATTTTTTTTCTTTAGCTTTAAAATTAAATATTTTCCTTTAAGCTATAAAAATTTTTGTTTTCCTAAACACATTTAATAATTATAAGTAAATAAGGGCAAGTGTTGCCGAAGAGTCATAAACCTATTAATCTCTGTGTAAACTGGAGATGAATATAATTATTAACCTATTCATCCTGAAGAACTATGTTGTATTAGCCATATATATTTATAACTATGTGCTTTTTGCACACACACACAGACACACACACAAACAAATATTTCTATGCAATTAACTATAGTAGTTACATAATTTAAAAAGAATTCTAAATTAAACTTCAGGAGTAATAAATGAGTACAGAATTAATATAATATAAACAAATATTCTCTTCATCATGCATTTGTTATAGTAGCCTAAAAGACAAGGAATGATTTTGACATCTGCTTCATTTAATAGTAGACAAAATCACAAACATATTTTATAGTTATACAAGAAGAGGGCACCTGGGTGGCTCAGTCATTAAGCGTTTGCCTTCGGCTCAGGTCATGATCCCTGGGTCCTGGGATTGAGCCCTCATCGGGCTCCCTGCTCCACGGGAAGCCTGCTTCTCCCTCTCCCACTCCCCCTGCTTGTGTTCCCTCTCTTGCTGTGTCTCCCTCTGTCAAATAAATAAAGAAAAATCTTAAAAAAAATTACACAAGAAGGAAAAATAAAACAGATCATCACTCTGTCTAGAATTTAACACAAACAGATCCTCAAAATATTTGTTTTTTTGTAGTTTTCAGTACTGATTCTTCATATCAAAATGAAAGTTACAAATGTACAGCACAATATATTTTGGTAGAACAATACAGATTGTATTATCAGTGAAAAACTGGAGATTCTTTCTCCCCATTTCCATCTCCCCCTCCCACTCATGCACACACACTCTCAAATAAATAAATCTTAAAAAAAAAGAGAGAGAGAGAAGGAAATTACTTAGCATGGGATAGAAGAGAGGTAAGATGCCTCACATGGAACTGTAGCCAGTCTCCTGGGAAAAGCATAAAATGAAAATAGATATCCAAGTTATTCTAAACTTTCCCCTATGCATTCTTCCTTTCTCTTCCTCTATTGAGTAGAACTCTTTTAACAGGGAGGGTCTCTATCATATCAAAACTGAGGTTATGATATATCTGAGAAGTTGACTCAAATGCAATAATTTATATGAGTGGTGAATCCTCCTGGAAGTGAACTGAAGTTTCAGGTAGGTACAAACATGTCTACTATACATAGGGGGAGAAGAAACTGAAGAACAAAATTTAAGATGGGGCCATGGTGGAGTGAGGACTATGGATTAACACTGAAGTCCCTCTGGAAAATCCCTACGTAAAAAGAAGAAATCTTGTCTGATGAACTGTCCATGACAAGATCTCAGGGAGAAAGTATTTTCAGGTTTAGTATGGATAAAACTCTTGTCACTCTTTGAAAGGGAAAGTACTTACATAAAAATAAACAAACAAAAAACACATATAAAACATAATAATAATAATAATAATAATAATAATAATAATATTTTAAAAGAAAAAAGGCCCAAGCTACTCTTTTGTAGAATATTCACAAAGAAATGCAGAGGGAGGGTAGCATCTTCATTGTGCGAGGTGATGCTGGTTATAAGTAGAGCAGAACAAATCACTGCAGGATGGGACAGTGGTCACAAGGAAGCTCTGTGGTCCTGGAAGGAGCAATAGAGACAAAGTAGCTACTGGTTTACATGGAGCCCTGAAAGGGTAGCTTGCTGTATGGGGCTTTAGAATAGGCTAAAAATTTAAAGGGGATGTTTCACAATATACAGCATATATAACCTCCAAAAATAAATATTTTTAAATGAATTTTGAGACACTTCTGTCCTTAAAGGTGAAGAACAAGTGTCTTTGGATTTGTAGTTGAAATGGATTATGGAAAATCAGAATTAAGTACGTAAAGAATTAGGTAATAGTACTTACTAAGCCGGATAGTGTGCCAGCCTGTCTTCCTCTCTCTCTTCTGTAACTTAAATATTTACTAAGTAGTAGACCAGTGCTAGCTACTTGACATACAACTATAAAGATAGATGCGTTTCATGTCTTTGTGGGGTCTTATAGTCTAGTAATTAATTAGGCAATATTATCAGAGTGTAAGTATTATATCAGAAGATATTCAGATTACAGAAACATGTGACAGATACACAACCTGGGTGTAAACAGTCTGGGAAGTTTAATTGCGTTGTATAATAGAGTGAGAAGAATTTGGAGTTAAGGACTATCAGGAAAAAAATGGGGAAATGGGGCCATGATAATAGTAGTTAATATTTGCACAGCACTGGAGTGCCTGGGTGGCACAGTCAGTTAAGCATCCGACTCTTGGTTTCGGCTTAGGATATGATCTTAGGGTCCTGATCTGAGGGTCCTGGGGATGGAGCTTAAGACTCCCTCTCCCTCTTCCTTTGCCCCCACCCCTGCACTCTCTTCTCTCTCTCTCTCTCTCAAATAAATAGGTAAATCTCTAAAAAAATATATTTACACAGCACTTATCCAAGACACAGGTACTGTTCTCAACAAGCCTATGAGATATGTGCTGTTAATGTCCCTATTTTACAGGAACTTTCTGACATTGAAAAAAAAAAGCCATGAGAGAATTCATATAATAGTTCACATGCAAATCTGCTGTCAGTAGCTCTTTCCTCTTGTCTGTTATTTTGCAAGGTTAAAGGGTCCTTTTGCACATTAAATTTGATCCACCTAAACTGGATTGGGGCTGAGTTTCTAAAATGCTAACAAAAGACTGTGACTATGATTTCAAGTTGGTTATCTTATCTGTTTACAAAATCATATAACCAATTGTCAGAGACCCAGATCATCTGTCTCCAACTGTAATCCTGTATAGAATTATTGAAGCTGATTTAATGGTATGAAACATAACAATTCTACCACCAATTTAAAGGCAAAATATCTTATTTACTTGTTTCCAGGGATTGTGATTAAATCAAACACAACATACATTATATTCCCTAGAAATTGATTTTGAGTGTGTAATGTTCTATTTAATATTTTTTATTAAATATAAGTAGGATAAATGCCTGAGATTCTTTGAGGATTTTAAGAAATATAAAAGGGCTTTGTAAGAAATAGTAAAACAAAAATTTTATTAAACATTATTCTATGCACAAATACAAAATAAAATAATTTGAAGTGACATTTAAACTAATAATGAATAATTTTTATAACTGATTTTTTCTGCAAGAGAACTACAGTTAGAATTACATTTGAACTATGACACCTTTAATATATGTCATAAAAGAGAGCATTGTATTTTGGTCTCATCCTAGATAAAATTCGTAATACAAAAAAGGATACTTCTTATAGCTATAATGGATGACTGTACTGAGAATTAAAGGCACAGTGTATCCAATCTCAGTATTTGATAGTTTTCTTGTAAACCTGAGATACAGATTAGCTTATTGGATTTTATAGAACCAAGAAGAGTATTAAAAAGTCACTTACATGTGCTTTCAGGGAAAAAATGTTTTATAATTAATTTTCAAAAGCCAGTAATTATGCCACTTTCTAAATTGTTATAGATTTCAACAGGAGAGAAAATTTATATGCAAAAAATGAAACAATCTGCCTTTGGAATAAAAGGTTCTTCTTTTTAGTTTTTATTACAAAAACTTGGCTGCTTTCTCCTTAAATCTCATTGTATTATATCATAGTTAGGTGTGGTTCTAAGAAATCATTTACCCTGCCAATTTTTTTTTATTTTTATAATAAAATCCCACATGAACCGTTATTCTTGAGATGAGAGAGAAGCCATATGGTTACAATGTATGTTGTCAGTATTCTGCTTAGAGAAGCACAAGAATGCTGATAAAATTTAACCTGGCATTAACCCCCCCCAAAACAAACAACAACAGAAATTAAGAAATGTGTTTCAATGAATGCATTTTCATGATCTATAGCAAAATCATAAGGATTGATATTATATGTAGATAACTGTTAAGCTTCATTTTTCCTGGTGGTTTGCCAATGAACTTTAAGACAAATTTAGGGAACATTTCTAAAAAAATGTCTTTTTCTCTAATTGTATTTTTTAAATGTTTAAATAAAATTATTAGAAATTCATGTAAAAAATAGAAGCAGAGTGCATCAGTTCCATTTTGAAATGAACTCTAATCACAGAGTTGATCAACGCTTCTTGTGTACTACACTTGCATAGTTTACATACTTCTTTTTTTGCACTGATAAATCTAAATTGCAATTCAGTAGATGACCTGCCAAGTCTCCTCTATTAAACTGTGTACTCTCTGAGGATCAACAACATGCATTTTTTTTCTCTATTTCCAGTATTGTGACTTGCATATACAAAACAGTCCATAAATGTTTGTTGACTTAAATTTAAATCTCTGTTTAATCATGGAAAATTGGTTACACTGATAGCAAAATATAAATTTTTCCTTTATTTTTGCAGTAGTGTTTTTTTTTTTCCCCAGACAGAAATTCACATCAGTACTCCAGAGTGAGTGTCAATAATTAGGCATAATTATTGGAGTCTTGAAAAATCAGTTAAAGATCCAGAGTAGAATCAAGTCAACAGCACAACAGAAAAAAATGTGTTTATTGAAAAAAAATCATCTGAGTGAAGGAGGGTCCCAGTTGGTGAAAGGTAATAATGGGAAATATATTCATATAATAATGGGAGTTATATTCATATGAAACATAGTTTTTAATTGATTGATAGTTGATTCTAATTTCTTTCCTAAGCTTCAGATTTCTAATTTTCTACTGGATATTTCCACTAAATATTTTATAGGTTCTTCAACCTCAATATTAAAAAAAAAAGAATTAATCATTTGCCTCCCAATTTTGATCCTTTTCTTCTACATCTTATTTAAGAAACACCACCACCACCTAGGATCTTCATTCTCCACAATTCTAGGGTGTCACCTTTAACCAATTCAGTTCACTTGGCCTCTTTAATATCTCTTTAATTTATCTCCTTTTCTGCATATTTCTTGAATTGGCCTTAATTCAGGTCCTTATCATTTCTTGCTTAGCTTATTACAAAAATCCTTCTAAATTGTCCTCTTGGCTCCAGGTATGGTATGATAACTCCATAATCCCTTCACATAATCAGTGCAAGAGCATTCTTTCTATAGTTCAAGGGTAACTTTCTGCTTAAAACTTCCCTACCATAATCAATAAAATCTCAAATTGTATAAAAATGGATTCTATCAAATTCAGTAAAATCTCAAATTCTCTGTACACAACCTCTGACATGATCCTCGCAGCTACTGCCACCTTTATGTTATCTTCAAACATGTACACTATACTGCAGTCATAACTAAAGTCACATTTGTGCCTTGGAAAATTCTGTTCATTTTCTGGGTACAGCAACCCCACATTCTTTTTTCCAGCCATCCTTCTAGACTCAACAAGAATATCTTTGAAACATCTCCTCAGCTTCCAAAGACACATTTTCCCCCTTACATATTGCTCTTATGTAACCTATAAATGGCTAAAATTGCACTTATTTATTTAAATATGTATATTTTAAATTTTATTGGCCATCTTACTAGAGTGAGCCTTTTATGGACAATGAGTGAATATAATCTTTGTATCCACAGTATATACCAAAGTGCCTATGGGCACTCTATGGATTGATGTCAGTGACTTCAAAATTATGTTGACAAATTAATTAACCTATAAATCCTCACTCTTCTATTTCCTCTACATAGCCACAATCTACCAGAACTATCAAAATGTCTAGCATTTTAATTTTTGACATTGAAAGTTTGAAAACATAAGGTTCATATCTAGTGTACATATATATTTCAGGTATGATTTATGCTTTGGCCTTTGTTAGATTTACATAACTAGGGTGACCACTCAAGGCAGTTTGCCTGGGAAAGTATCTCAGTTTACTCCTGAGCCCAGAAGCATTTATTACTATCTCTCCTTCCACTCTCAAAATTGTTTAACTTTAGATAACAAATAATTTGGTAATACAATTAACTGCAAAAAATTTTGCTCTCAAGAGAATAGCTTGTCATTTATTAACTGCCATTTAATTATATGCCATTACTGTGCCACACTTTTACGTGCATTGTTTTATTTTACAATAACAACAATCCTGTCAGCAAAGGAAAAACTGAGTCTCCAAGAAGTGAAAAATCTTACCCAATCTTATACAACTATTTTGTTGAGCTGAGTCAAGATTAGGTTACAGTCCTGTCTAGCTTGAATGGGTGAGATCTTTGTACAACAGTACATATCCTTCTTTCTGAGAAATAAAATTAAAGATTGGTTATTGAATATGGAAAACTTTACTTATTTGATAATATAAGACTCAACTCCATACCAAGCATTTTTATTTACTACAATTAATTTGATTTATAATGTACTTTGTTTCTACATGATTATACAGATCACAATCTTTTAGGAGCACCTGGGTGGCACAGTCAGTGAAGTGTCTGACTCTTGGTTTCAGCTCAGGTCATGATCTCAGGGTTGTGATCTCAGGGTCATGAGTTTGAGCCCCATGTAGGGCTCTGCACTTAGCAGAGTCTGCTTGAGATTCTCTCTACCCCTCCTAATCATGTTCTCTCTCACTCTAAGATAAATAAATAAATCTTAAAAAAAATCACAGTCCTTTAGAAGTGTGTGTACGTGTGTGTATGTATTTGTGGCAGACATGAAGACATGAACAAATGTGAGTTCGTCTATGATACCATACAAATTTATGAGTCTCTCAGGTGTCTTACAGACAATGTTATACCCTTTCTCCTCCATAACTATTAGAATGACCATGGCAACCAAGGTACAAATAAAGGTTAATATCTGTGCTTTCAATCTATCTTCAGAATCCTCAGGGATGTGACATTTAGAGAGGGGTGAACACAGCTCGTAAAAAGCAAAAAAAACATGCAGTAGGTGCCCTCTTTAATACCCATCACCAGGCATGGAGCACTGGGTGTTATATGCAAACAATGAATCATGGAACACTACATCAAAAACTAATGATGTAATGTATGGTGAGTAACATAATAAAAATAAATAAAAAGCATAGTGCAGGGCACCTGGGTGGCTCCGTTGGTTAAGCGACTGCCTTCGGCTCAGGTCATGATCCTGGAGTCCCGGGATCGAGTCCCCCATCGGGCTCCCTTCTCAGCGGGGAGTCTGCTTCTCCCTCTGACCCTCTTCCCTCTCGTGCTCTCTATCTCTCATTCTTTCTCTCTCAAATAAATAATAAAATCTTTAAAAAAAAAGCATAGTGTGCTAAGCATATATCAATACCCTAACCATTCATATTTATTATAGAATAAATATATTTTGGTCCATTTTCCAGCAGCCTACCCATGTAATAAATTTTAAATGTCTAAAGCAAAAAAACAAAAACAAAAACAAAAACATAATATTCCAGTAATACATTTCACAACATTTGCAACAAAATTAGTCAAATCTTATATGCATAGGAGGGTTTTAATTAAAATGTATCTTTAAGGCAATAGGCAGAGATGATGTCAAAAGTCTTTTAATTATCTCACTGTTCATGGTTTCAATTTGTTATTATAAAATATTCTTCTAAAGAAAAAGAAATAGGAGTTTGTTGTGCTAGAGTAAGGCTGAGATCAGCTTAGAATGCATGAGTCAGACTGTATATCTGACCATGTCTTTTTGATGCTTTATAGTCAAATAGAATACTCTCTCCACGTGAGATTCTGGCCTGTCTCCACAAATTATAATTGTAGGAATTATAAGAAAAATTAAGAACTCTCAGATATATTTTCCAACATTTTATAAATGTGCTACCCTTTTAACTAAATAAATATCTTTACTGAGGTTTGCCTTTAATTGTTTGTTGTTGGCAAGCACACACACGTACTACATATACATACAAAAGAAAAAAACAAATTATTAAGTATGTCTTTCTAGAACTGTTTTACCACCAAATAATGTTGGATAGCACTAAGGATTGAAATATAATTATTTAATTAAATTTGGTGTTTTTTTTTCAGACTTAATATTTTAAATAGATTTACTTAAATAGAAAATATGCATACTGTTGAGAACTGTGGGTTAATACCCCTTTAAATGACTAACCAATTTTGAAAGTAGACAACAGTAAAAAGGTATCAAGGGACCCCTGATATTTTACAAAGTATCTCAACTATATGTTCTTTAATGTAACATAAAAATAGCGCATTACAAATCATACACACAAACTGCACATATGCAAATTTGGCAGTCATCTAAAGAATGTATTCATATTTCTATTCTAGGAATTAAACTACATGACTATAAATATAAAATTGGCATCTGTGTAAATTATTTCTAAACAGCATTCTGGAAGAAAATATCACAGCTGGTGCTGTAGATATTTGTGTATATGTGTTTGTGTGAATGGGGTTGTGAAAGACAGAGAATACTAATATTCTTTATAAAATACCTAGAAATAATGCAAATGCTTAGAAAGAGTACTGGAGCAAAAGTTGAAAATAGGTTCCAGGTTCTAGCCTAGTTTTATGTACCTGAGCAGCCACTTAATCTTAGATTCATTTTTCCAGTTGGAGTAAATTATGTTTGAGATCCTTTTGCCTTCTAAAATTTCAGCTATGTAAGTTTTACACTCCTCAGCTCTTTTTTTTTTCTTTTAAAGGCACTACTGAATAGGGGAAAAATGAAAAAAATAACTCTTTCCAATAGGTGTTAAAAAACAAACAAACAACAACAACAAAAAAGAAGAAACAAACAAGTCAAACAAGAATTATTGACATCCTATAGGTTGGTTACAAAGTTTTTCAAATGTATTTTTAACTAAATTTAGACTAGCACTTCAAAATGCCACTGCTGTTCTAAAATAAAAGTATCTACCAACTCCCTTCATGACTCTCCTTAAGGTCTATTTTGATTAAGTGGGAATCAGTCATGGAAATTAAGAGCAGATGATTTGGTCATTATTAATAATAAGTGTACAAAAAAATAATTATAGAAATTTAAAATACAGAGAGTTCATAGAGCAAAGTGAGTTCAAATGAGTATGCTTGTCAGAAAAAATGTCTATGCTTTTCATTCATGTTTGGTGATGTAATATTCTTCCATTTAACACCTTCCACACGGAATTTTCCACCAGGCTGGTTAATACTGCTCTGTTAGCTGGTTCTGTGAAATTGAGTGGAAGGGGCATTGAACTGTGAAGCAAGAAAGACTGGGTTATAGTTTCAGTTAGCTTACATAGATATAGTTATCCTCTGTTGCCCTAAATTTTCTCATCTGGATAAATAAACAAAGTGGAGTATTTCATCTCCAAGGTCTCTATTAGTTAAAATTGCATAGCTATGTTATCAGAGAGAACATGATATTTGGACTTACAAATATTATACACATATGATATATTCTTAAGTCCTCCAGATGTGGCTTAGATTCCATGGCCCTCATCCTCATAGTAACATCCTCATATACCTCCTCAACTTCCTTCCTGAATTCTCTCATATCATCATGCTGATTAAAGTCATGACTACCTAACAACAATTTAGCTGTTACTGCTATAAGCAGTTTAACTGAATTTCATTAGTCAATTCATTCTCTGCTTCTAATTTAATTTCACAGCCTTTCCTTTATCCTCAAACATTTGTTAACCCCTCTCTTCTTGCACTCAGCCCATGAATTAATCTCAGAAGCAATCAGAAGACAATTGATATATAATTTCCACCACCTTCCTACTACACTGATGATTTTGAAAGCCCATCTGAGGGCAACCTCTCCAATTAGATCATACTCCTTTGCTGACTACCTAAAGATACCAGTCTTGCAGGTGACTCTTTTCTCTGAAATCTCAATTTTTCTTCATACTTTGTTCTCATCAGACTACAAAGGTGGTGCAATATTTCCTGTCTTAAACTTAAAAACGAAATATGGCCCCCAAAAAGTTGCATATGAAATGGCCTGAAGTCAGTTTAATATTGTAATTCCAAGGAGTACTTTGAACTGACTTTTTCAAATAAAAGAAATATGTTCCAGGAAAATAAAAACTATCAGGCTGTAAAAATTATTCGTAACTCATCTCATCCTATTAATATGTGTTTTATATTTAATTCATACACTGGTACATTTTTTATAAAAACTAGTAGAAAGTGATTCAAAATAAGCATTTTGTAGAAACATAAATAACAATAAAATTAGGTACAGATATTGAATAATTTATAGGGCATAAAAGAAAAACATCACATTCTACTCCAGTGCCTCTCCTTTTACCTTTGCTGAACTAAGATTGATGTGGCTAATTTAATTTAATTTTACTTAGAATACACACACACACACACACACACACACACACACATTTAGAGTGATCTGTGATGTTGGCTCCACCTACAGACTTGATAAAGCAGTTTTTATTCATTTAGAGTTTGTGACCAATGTAAGTAGATATTTTTGTATGTCCCTATCAGTCTTGACAAAATTTTTTTTGATAACTGAGTATAAAAATAAAGAGATAAAATGGATATGGAACACAATTCAGGTTCTAAAATCTGAATTCAGAAATGACATCTCTATTACTTGCTGCCTTTAGTCTTTCTATTACTTGTTTACTACATTATTTTGTTCTTATACATAACCTTCCTATACCAAAAACAGTTAAGGGGGAAGATATATATGCTCAGAAATTACATAATCAGAGACTGTATTTTGTCTGAATTATCTCCAAGGATATTTGAACTTTAAATAATGCAGAATGCTACTCCATTCCCATTTGTAAATGTATTTAACAACTAAATCAAAAAATTATTATAATTTTGTATTTTAATGAATTTTCCATAGTGAGTGCTGACTATATATGAAGAACACAAACAAGGGTTGGTAAAAGCCTCTAAGTGAACTTTGCTTTCTGGTTCTGCACGTAAGGAGTTTGGAAGTCACCACTCCATCCTAACAAATAAAAAACTGAACAGACTGAAAAATCAACAGCTTTTCTTAGATCCGTAAGAGAAGTGAGGACACAGGACAAACTGCTGCTCCAAGACTGGAGAGACAGAAAGGTAAATACATGGCATCATGGCTTACTTGAGCAGAGATTCATGAGTGGAAACTGCCCTGACAACCAGGCAGGGGTAGGAAAAATTGCAGGAACCTCAGTGTACATAAGTCTGAGAGTTAAACATTCCAGGGGTTCACAGTCATATGGGAGCCCTCACACTTTTGTGGGATTTACCACCAGGAACTTGACCAGATTCTAAAAGTAAATATCCAGAAAACAATTTCCCTGTCCTTCCAGCAGGAGGAGGAAAAAGGAACTGTTTTTGAAATATGCCAGAACACTCTGTTCTTTTTTTTTTTTTTTGATGGTGCCTGTTTTCTTTTTTTTTTAATTATGTTATGTTAATCACCATACATTACATCGTTAGTTTTTGATGTGGTGTTCCATGATTCATTGTTTGCATATAACACCCAGTGCTCCATTCAGTACATGCCGTTTTTAATACCCATCACCAGGCTAACCCATCCCCTCACCACCCTCCCCTCTAGAACCCTCAGTTTGTTTCTCAGAGTCCACAGAACACTCTGTTCTTAAGGCCTGCCCTCAGGAGAAACTACTTAACCAGAGGCTAACCTGCTGTGGTATTGTCAGCACTTAACTGACTTGGAGTAGGAAAAATGCCCAACTCCAGTCAGCTCTAGGCTTCTACATGGAAAAAGGGAAATACCCAACTCCAGCCAACCCTACCTATTCTGTCCCAATTAAGGGTGGAGGGGAAAAAAAGAAATACTTGTGCAGTTCATAGTCTAGAGACAGAGGTGCCCTAAAAGACTGAGACTTAATCATTGAACTATAGAACATTTCTCCTCTCCCTACACTTTACCATCACATCAGTAAAGCCCTATTTATAGTATTTTTTCTACTAGGTACATCATGTTTGACTATCAAGAATAAAATTTAAAGGTATGCTAAAAGGCAAAAGATACAATCTGAAAAGAAAGAGTAAGCATCAGCACCAGACATGACAGGGATTTTAGAAATATCAGACCAGGAACTTAAAACAATTATGATTAATATGCTAAGGGCTCTGATGGGTAAAGTAAAAAGCATACGGATAGAGATGGGCAATGTAAGAAAGAGATGGTAATCCTAAGGGGAAAAAAAAAAAAAAAACAAAAAGAAATGGAAGAGATCAAAAACACTGTAACAGAAATGAAGAATGCCTTTGGGTTTATCAGTAAACATGAAATGACTGAGGAGAGAATTGTTGAGCTTGAGTATATATTAATAGAAACCTCCAAAACTGGAAAGCAAAAGATCAAAAACTGGGAAAAACAGAATATCCAAGGACTGTGGTAAAACTACAAAAAGTATAACGTATGTGTAATGGGAATACCAGAAGGGGAAGAAAGAGAGAAAGGAACAGAAGAAATATTTGAAACAGTAAGAGAATTTCCTCAAATTAATGTCAGAGACAAAACAGATCTAGGAAGCTCAGAGAACACCAAGCAGGATAAATGCCAAAAAACACCTAGGCATAACACCTAGGCATATAAATGATAAAAAAAAAAAAAACCTGAAAGAAGCTAGAGGAAAAAAGAACCTCATCTACAGGGGAGAAAACAAAAAAGATAAGATAATAATTACATCTGACTTCTCCTGAGAAATCATGGAGGCAAGAAGAGTGGAGTGAAATATTTAAAATTTTGACAGGGTTGGGGGGGAAATCTAGAATTCTGTAGTCTGTGAAATTATCTTTGAAAAATAAGGGAGAAATACATTTTTGGACAAATAAAAATTGAGGGAATTTGTTTCCCATAGACTTACCTGTTAAGAACTGTTAAAAAAAATAAGTTATTTAGAACATGCCCACACCCTGGAAGCACACGTACATGTCCTCTCTAGTCACCTCTCCTCCTCCCAGGGTAACCATGATGGATCTTGACTTCCATCCACATAGATTCACTGTACCCATTTTTTAACTTTATATGCATGGAATTACACCATGCAGTTGGTGAAAATTCATGGAGCACACTTGAGATTTATGCACTTTTTAGTTTAGTTAATAATATTGTAACAATATCAACTTCCTAGTTTTGATATTTATCCAAAGGAGTTGAAAATATATGTCCATACAAATATATGTACATGAATGTTTATGGCAGCTTTATTCATCATTGCAAAATTTGAAAGGGATGAAATGTCCTTCAGTAGGTGAATGAATAAACAGTGGTACATCTGGGCAGTGGAATATTACTTAGCACTAAAAAGAAATGGGTTTTCAAGCCATGAAAGACATGGAGGACATTCAAATACATACCACTAAGTGAAAGACACCAATCTGGAAAGGCTGCATACTGCATGATTCCAACTATATGACATTCTGGGAAAGGACAAACTGTGGAGACAGTAAAAAAGTCAATAGTTGCCAGAAGTTGGGACAGGGGTGGGGGAGGGATAAATAGAAAAAGCACAGAGGATTTTAGGGCACTGAAAATACTCTGTATGATATTATAGTGATGAATCCATGTCATTATACATTTGTCCAAACCCAGAGAATGTACATAAACCATGAGAATCCTAACAAACTATGGACTTTGGATGATTATGATGTGTCAATATACGATTATTAACTGTAACTAATATATCATTCTGGTGGGGTGGGTGTTGATGATGGGAGAGACTACATGTGTGGAGGTTCCAGGTATATGAGAAATGTCTGTACCTCCTAAGTTTTCTGTGAAACTAAAACTGCTCTAAAAAGTAGTCTTAAAAAAAAATAAGAATGTAGGCATTTATCCTCAATCATTTACAAGGAGTATAAATTATAACCTTGACTTTGGCATTCCATTTAGTAAATAGAATGTGTCAAAATATTCAATATTTATATACACACTTTCTTTGATGTATAGATTATTATTAAATATAAAAAAATCTGTTTTTGAAACGTCAATTTACATATTTATATAATCAATGTAACACCCAGATACTATTTAGGATAAATGGTTGTTACTTTGAACAGTGTAAATTCTTTTCCTCATGAAAAATGAAATAGAATCATTTTTCTTGGCATCTCATCATTGCAAGTACCCATAATACAACTTAACGTAGCACACAACTTAAAATATCAGAGGCAAAAAATTTCCAACACTAAAAAATCAAAAAGCTTAAACATATAAAGCCTAACATAAAGAGCTAGAAGAGATTATTCAGCATTTTTAAGTGTTAAAAAAATTAGTCATTAAACCCCTAATTTAAAACTTTAAATCTCTTTCTTAAGGTTTATCTCAGAATAACTGTATTTAATATATCATATTTTTTTAAAGCGTGCACAGTATCCTAGAAAAATAAAAGGATTTACCAGTTAGGAAATAATGAAAACTTTCAAAGAATGGAACAGTGGGAAATAACAATGTTTAAGATGTTTCATTCAGATATTTTTATTATCATATCTTGTGTTGTCTTCTCAATCATACATATAAAAAATGTAATTTAAAGATGCAATTTTTCTTTTTAAAAACTAAACCCAATAGGTGCTTATGTAAACAAAAGATAATTATTATATAATCTTTTTCATTAATAAATTATTAGATGACATTATTATAAAACAAAGTTTGCACATAAAGAAAAACTGAACATATTTAAAGCATTGGTATAATTTTCTAAAGGAAAGGCTCCTTACAGTCAGTATTAACTATATAGACTTGACTATCTCTGTTAACCAAATAAAGTAAACATAAACTACTTCATGAGAAATCTACTCTTACTTGGGCTAGTGATTTATCTCCTTCTAACAGATTAAATATAAAATAACCTATGTAATTTCTTTTCCAGCATTTTTATTATTATTATTATTTTATTATTAATTGGCCAGTAGCTTGAAAAGGTAAATTAAAAGGCATATTTTGACATAATTTCTATTTCATCTGGATTTCCTTTGAAGACATAAGAATTTTTTCCTTGAGAAAAATATATTTATAAGTTATTTATAGCTCTGATTAGGTTGATGTTACATATGCATAAGGTTTTAAACAGAATATTTTCCAAATTATCTTTTAAAATATGTATTTAACATTAAATAGTTGAAAATACTTCAGTATATTAAAAATCATTGTACCACTTTTAGTGCATAGATTGAATTCACTTCATTTCTCCATTTACAAATATTAATAATAATGCTAATAGAACTGTTTAACTTTTCAACCTATAATCCAAATTTTCCTTGTATCTGCACTAAGGGTACTACTAAATCAATATCTACATTTAATTGGTCTCTCTACTTATAAGTCTATCTTATCCAATTCTCCCCATAGTTAAAATTCTTTAAAGAATACAATCCATTAAAAAATATCTTGATTGTACTATTTTTCTGATCAACTACTGGCTTCCTAATGTCTATAAAGTTAAACTTAAACTTTTTTTTTTCAGGTTCCAAAACCCTCTAATTAAATCAAATTTCAGAAGGAAACTACATCTACTGTCACCTAAAAACATATCAGGGTTTCACATCTTTAACTTCTGCTCTTACCACTTCTCTGTTATAGGTGTCCCTTTATTACCTTAACCACACCAATTCTTGAACAAACTCATGTTTCTTGCTTTTTCTTTTTTTTTAAAGATTTTATTTATTTGACAGAGAGAGTACAAGCAGAGGGAGAGAGAGGGAGAAGCAGACTCCCTGCTGAGCAAGGAGCCCAATGTGGGACTCGATCCCAGGACCCTGGGATCATGACCTGGGCTGAAGGCAGCCGCTTAACCGACTGAGCCACCCAGGCGTCCCTCTTGCTTTTTCTTGAAGCACCTTTTCTCTACCACAATACGCATCACTTTTTCTTCTGGATCTTTAAGAACTATTGGAAGATCTTGGAATATGTATTTCAATTTTGTTAATTATTTTTAAATTTTCCCTTCTACCCCAATCTAATTTAAAAAGCACTGCGATCAGATAATGTATCTTATGTCTCTTCACATCTGCATTATGAATTATATATTACGACTTCATTAAAGTTAAATCTTTAGTACTAATTAATAATCTAATTAATCTGTATTTTAATGAATCTACTGTTTTTTAAGATTTTATTTATTTGAGAGAGAGAGAGATAGTAAGAGAGAGCAAGAGCAGGGGTTGGGGAGAGGAAGAAGCAGGCTCCCCGCTAAGCAGGGAGCCCAACCCAAGGCCAATCCCAGGACCCTGGGACCAGGACGTGAGCCAAATGCAGCCACTTAACTGACTGAGCCAACCAGGTGCCCTGAATCTGCTTTTTAATACACAATCTTCTATGTGTGATTTGACTTCCAATGTCACTAATGATATATTCATCTAAACATTTTAATTTGCTGGGAAGTATTTTAACAATAAAATATAACTCTGAAATTGAGATTCTTTAGGTTATGATGATATTAAACTCTTAGTTATTAAGAGATAAAAACAATTATTTATATCAATCATTTACTACAGCTGGGAACAATAAACAGATTTTAATTATAAGAATGATGGAATGACTTCAATAACTGTCAAAGTTAAACAAGATTTACTAAAAGCAAACTAGATCTAAATGTATCCCATATGTCTTGATTCTAACACCAAATTAAAAGAATTCTTTAAAAAAATTTTATAGAAGGCTTAATGCTACAGTACTAATAACCCTTGAGAGTCTACTGGGATACTGAATAATGTTTTGGCAGGGATTATAAGATGAGCTCATTATATTATATAAAACTTACATCAGAGAAGATACTGAATTTCTTGTTGGTTGTAAGTAGCTACAGTGAATAGATCTGTCTAAAGAAATACGCTTAGAAGTTAAAATTATCATCAATTCAATCATTAATCCACAGTTAACTATAAATCCAAAAATATGTAATCATTTATATGCAAAGTAATATAAAACACTGGGGCAAAATTCACTTTCAATTTCCCAACCAGTCATTTCCACTACTAGGAGCTTGCCATAGGGCCTCCTTTTCTTCTCTGTTTTATTTTTGTGTCTTTGAAATGGATTTTACTTTGTGATTTTAGATGGTTGTTTCTTTTGCTAAAACCACAAAAAATTCAGGTAGTCCTAAACACAGCATCTATTAATTTGAGATTTGTTAAGTAGTTACACAGTAGTACATTTGGGGCTATATTGTCTTACAGAACATTTTGTTTTCCACATAAGTCTTGAAAATAAGAGCCTTTTCCAAAACACAGGAAACCACTCTTCTGTAAATGAGTAAAAACTGTGGGACATTTCACAGAACCAGACAATGATGCTTATTAATAACTGACTCAATTGAAGTTCTATATATTTCTTAGGATGCTGGTTCTGTAGATTGATTTGATAATACATAAGACAAGGGCACACAGAAATTATGTTGAAATGAAGCACAGATTTCCATTCTAAAGAGAAAAAATAGACACAATTTCACCATTATGTTATACTATCTAGTCATCAAAACATAACTGCCAATTTAGGGTTACTAAGACTACTTTAAAGTAAAAGAAAATGAACCTATGGAATTTTGAATGATTCTGCTATGACCATGTACCTCATAGTATATCTATTTCCAGAAATAAGACAGCTTTCTATTGAAGAATGTGTTCAGCTTAAATGCCTCAACCTTTATTAGGTAAAGTCAACCTCAGGTTGAATGTACTCAGCTCATCAAGGGATCCTGCATTTGGAATATCTCGTTGGAATTCTCTAAAATTTATTTTATTAAACTAAACTTGATACTATGTTATCAGTCTATATCCTAAGATGTTTTGATAACCAACCAAGAAAATTTTTGTTGTATTCAGTAGAGACAAACATTGTCAAAGACATGTATTATCTAATTAGATCATATGCCCTGCCATCTCTGCTTTTCTTTTACATGTAGAACTCTATCTTCATCATTTAGTTCTTATGCTATAGTTAAATTTCTTTAATGATGGCCTTAAAATAGTTTTTTGAAACAGAAAAGTCATGTATTCTCGAAGCATACTACTTCAGTTGTATCTCCCACTGAAATAGAAATACATGTTAGAATCAATTGAGTATTTTCTCCCAGCTGCACCTCTGTGAAATTTCTGATAAACATTCCACTAGGGAATCTTTCACTCCCTAAATACTCATCCTCTGCTCACCTTGATTGAGAGAATCATTATTGGAGTGGGAATGCCACAGATGCAAATATACTGTGTCCCCAAGATGGACTGGAACACATAATAGACTGATAATCTCTGCTCAAGCCTATTTAGTTCCGCTGGCCCCTCTCTACCTTCTGGGAATTCAGGATGGCCTTAAATTCAAAGACACAAGCTATAATTACATAATATATGCTTTCTGTGGATGTAGGGTAACCAACCATCTTAGTTTGCCTAGGACTATACTAATTTTATTTTTTTATTTTATTTATTTTGTTTTTTTATTATGTTATGTTAAACACCATACATTACATCACTAGTTTTTTTAAATTTTTTATTGTTATGTTAATCATCATACATTACATCATTAGTTTTTGATGTAGTGTCCCATGATTCATTGTTTGCATATAACACCCAGTGCTCCATTCAGTATGTGCCCTGATTTTAGTACTGTAAGACCCATGTCCCAGGAAACCTCACAGTCCTGGACAAATTAAGATAGTTGGTCTGCTTATTTGGATGGAAAATCCTTTGTTTCAATTTGAAACAATATTTAAAAATCACATAATGTGGCATTTTTAAAAGTCAAGATTTTCAGTCTTTCTTGAAAATGCAGATTTGGCAAATCTGATGATCACATTTATGTTCATTTGGCTAGTCTATAGTCCCAAGTTTTTTAAACAAACACTAATCTAGGTGTTGCTGTGAAGGTATTTTACAGATCTGATTAACATTAGCAGTCAGTTGACTTTGGGGCACCTGGGTGGCTCAGTAGGTTTGGCGTCTGCCTTTGGCTCAGGTCATGATCCCAGTGTCCTGGGATCGAGCCCCGCTTTGGGCCCTGTGCTCAGCGGGGAGCCTGCTTCTCCTTCTCCCACTGCCTGCCTGTCTGCCTACTTGTGCTCTCTCTCTCCCTCTGTCAAATAAATAAATAATATCTTTAAAAAAAACCAAAAAACACTCAGTTGACTTTAAGTAAGGGAGATCATCCTGGATTTTCTTGGAGTGCCTTGTCCAATCACTTAAAAGGATTTAAGAGCAGAACTAAGGTTTCCTGGAGAAGGAGAAATTCTCTCTGTGGACAGTAGCAGCAGCTCCTGTCACAGTTCCAGTCCACCTTTCCTGACAGCCTGCTCTAACGGATTTCAAATTTGCTTAGCCAGTCCCCCAATGATCACATGATCTCTCACTTAGATGGATAGATCAATAGATAGATTCTACTGGTTCTCTTTCTATACTGGCTGATACAGCAATACTAGCTGAGCATTTCTTCATGATTATGAATCATCTGGAACTTTGGTGCTTTTTTTTTTTTAACTTTTCTTCTTTAGATAGGGTGCAAGTTCTGAAACCACTAAAATCAGCATCTGGTCAATTCTTAGAGGTAATGCAACTCACCATGGAAATGATGGTAATTTTTGCTGATATAATATCTCTATTTTAAAAATATACATATCTGTATATATATATATTGCCTCCCAACTTCATAACTGGAGATCGAGATAGAAAAGAGAGATAATGAATGTTGAACCATAAACACAAATTATTAAATACTAAAATAATAAAATAATATCACAGATTTTGCAACACTTCTGGCAATTTTTTGGAAGCAGATAGAAAGGGGAAGTTTGGGTTACTAGTCATGAAGCTTCCTAGGAAGAAAAGTAAGATAGTGTACATTCTCAACAAAAGGATCATGCAGCAGACTTGTAATCAGAAAAAGAGATAGCTTAACCAGGAAACCTCACACCCCTGGACAAATTAAGATAGTTGATCTGCTTATTTGGATGGAAAATCCTTTGTTTGAATTTGAAACAATATTTAAAAATCACATAATGTGGCATTTTTAAAAGTCACTTTTTTTTTTTTAGAGAGCAAGTTCTTTTTTTTTTTTAAGATTTTATTCATTTATTTGACAGAGAGAGACACAGCAAGAGAGGGAACACAAGCAGGGGGAGTGGGGGAGGGAGAAGCAGGCTTCCTGCTGAGCAGAGAGCCCGATGTGGGGCTCGATCCCAGGACCCTGGGATCATGACCTGAGCCAAAGGCAGACCCTTAACAACTGAGCCACCCAGGCGCCCCTAAAAGTCACATTTTTAATAAAAATTTTAAAAGAATCTGATAGATATGTTCTATCCTTAAAAAAATCATCAATAGCAGCCAGATTTATAACAAACAAAAAAAACCAACCCACAAAACAAACAAAACCATCACTTAGAAGAGGTGCTTCTTGGGTACTACAATAAATAAATAAATAAATAAATAAATACATACATACATAAATACATAAATACATAAATACATAAATAAATGTTCATGTTCAGGGGCAGTCATTTAGGCTTATTGTGTATTCCTCTACCCTCAGGCCACTCTTCCCTCCACAAAACTGACCAACTCCTTCTTCTCATATATAGTCTCTCATGAGCCTTCTAGTCAATTACCTAACAATGTTTCAAATGTGGTTCCATTCCGCAATTGTAATCAAAGCCAATAAACTTCTTTTATTTTCTTTTTTTTTAATAAAACACTTTTGCATCCTTGGTTCCTAACAATATGGGATTTACGTCTTATTTGCAGAGGGTGAAAATTTCTTGGGAATTCCTCGTTGGCTGAATTACAATAATTTCTCCACACACTGAGACATGTTTCCTCATGCTCTATATTTTCTAAAATATTCTTTCCAGGTTGATTTCTGCCCTCATCTGTCATCATCTTTATTCTGAAATTTTTAACTATGTGCATGCCATCTCTTTGGAAGAGTATAGATTATGTTTCAAGTGTTATTTATCCCTGTGTTAAATATTTATCAGGCATCTTTCTCTTTACATATGTCTCTCACAAGTGGCATTTGGTTATAATCATTTGTATTACAGATTATTCACATTCTTTCCCATGGTCTCAATAGTCAGCTAAATATTGGATTTTTCCATTATATCCTCCCATGCCCTAGACTGCATTTTTTTCTTGAAACATAGAGGGGAAAATGAATGGTAATTTTACATCATCTTATTACATTTTCCTTTATGAACTGACATATTTCCACTAATAATGAGTAAGAATACTTATTTAAAAATGAGACTGACAATTTTAAAATGGTAAAGTGTGTATATTTTTATACAATTTTTATAGAAGTAAAAATGTATATGTACATTTTGGTGGACAATTTGGAAGTATCTCTCAAAATTTAACAAGCATATTCATTTTGATCTAGTAATCCCATTTCTAGAAATTTATTTTACAAAAGCACACACCTAAATATTTATGTTCAAGATTTTTAACTTCAAATTTTGTATAATGGTAAAAATTAAAATGACCTAAGCAATCCATCAAAAAGAAAATGATTAAATATATTGTCATATGCCCAAATTTTAAAATACTATGAATCCAATAAACAAGAATTGTACACAATGAAGTGAAAATTTCAAAAAATATATATATTTAAATAAAATTATTATAAAATAACATGTAAATAAAACCTTATTTTTGAAGACCTCTCGAATTTATGAAATTAAAGACATTTAGATAATAGGTATGTATTAAATTGTTGACAATACACTTTTTTTGACAATACACTTTTGGAGAAGAGTAGATTCATGATCAAGGAGAAGTAAATAGATCTTTAGTGTATTTTTATAACTCTATAGTGTTTGAGTAGTTTTATAATAATAAATCAGACTATTTCTGAAATTAATTAATAGTAAAATATGTTGAAAGAATAGATACACTTATAGGTGACACTAAATTCTGCTAAAAATATATATATAAAAGGCAAATAAATGTAAGCATTCAGTGTTGTCAATTAAAAATTCAATTGGTAATCATCACCCTATCTATCTAAATTCAGAACAAATGGCTGAATCAGGTACTTTTCAAAACTCTGTCAATTTGTGTGACATCATATAGCCATGCTGACAGATGGGACTATGACTTTTCAAATAGGCGTTTTGTTATAGTGCCAAGGAAACTTTTTTTCACATTCCCAATTAATGATCCATATAATTCAGATCCAGTAAATACTAGATTTCTGAATGCACAATGAGCCCAACTGTCTGTTTCCACAGGTTATAAAATGAACTTTCTAAAGGTATGGTAGGGGGAAAAAAGACCCAGTGGAGTTTCAAAGAGTCAAATTCCCACACAACTCCCATGTACAAAAGTTTTTTGTTTTGTTTTGTTTTTCTCTGTCAGTGCTCTCAGGAGCATCCTCTGGCACTCATTTCTCACCTGAAATTTTGGTGATACAGATAGACAGAGATAGAAAGTATAGGAAAATGGGGAAAAGGAAGAAAGAAATTATACCTCAGAAAAGGTTAAATCACAAACCAGAATTAAAGGACACAAGAAATCTATCCCAATTGTAAGCATGTGTGATGGGCAGTGGAGAAAATGTAAAAGTTCAGACAGAGAATGCAGTAATTTCAAGCAAAGCACGGATACAACAAAAGCATTTTCCACAAAAAAAAAAAGATAAGGGAGGCCTGTGATCCAGTTCCCCCAAATTAAGTTTTTGGCAGAAACCAGCTGACATAGCAGAACTCAGACTGGCTTTGTTAGAGGGCAGCATCCTCCTGAAATTGAAAGGCCTAGTTGGAGACTGTGATAGAGATAGGCATTAATATCTCACTATGGCTGATTTCAAGGTACCAATAATTTAACTACCATTGGGTAAATTTCCTGAAAATTTAACAGTCAGCTCTTGCAAACCAGTATGTGCTGGATTCAGCACACCACTTGGGGTAGGTGAAAAGTCTTACATACCCAAGTGAACTAGGCAGAAGGTACTACTGAAGTTGAAATTCAATGAGGAATATGTAAGAGGCTGCTGCCTGTTAACACAGCTGTGTAGACAAAAAGCAATTCCATATCCTACTAGAAAGGCAGTGTGATATGCAAATATTTTCTCTGTTAACTTTTTTTAACATTCCATGAGAGAGTGCAGAGAAGCTTACAGACACTGAGTGCTAAGTGCAAATTGCTGTGATGGGACTGCAGCAAGGAGTGGTAACCGCAGTGTCTCTGCCATGGGTCAGCATATAGGAAAGTCTGTACATGCTACCAAAATAATATGAATAGTTGCATGCTTTGAAAGTACCATATAAAAATGGTAGCATATATAATATTTAAACTAGAACTTCATGTTTTCAATATAGTATGCATTTTACCTTCTATATTTAAATATATAATATAAATATTTAAGTAATCCCAAATTCAGCACTTGGTTGACACTGCACTGAATCAGCCTAGCACCTGGTCAAGCCACTGAATGTATTTGTATTTTATTGCTTTGAATAGGCCTTTTACTGAAGATCCAGTAACCAGTCCCTGAATTTCTCCCAATTTAGCTCCCAACCTGAGTAACTGACTCAGCACAAGAAGATTTTCTTTCAATTTAACTGGGGCTCCCCTTTTTCCCTTGGTTCAAGGCCATTTCTCAGTGTTGTAACCCTGCTGTAATATAACTTCATTTCCCTCTTTTTCTCCTGGATTTCCTGATATTTTATGTCATTAGATTTCCTACTCTAATGTTCTGGCCAATATTTATCTCAGCCTTTGAGATATTCTATCTCAAGAGTTTCATAAGGTAATTGCTTATATGTCCCTTGTCAATCTTCTCTCTGGATCTTGCATAAAACAACTATTACCAAAGAAGAATAAATATGGGGATGAAAGGAAGTCAGGTCTGTATAAAAAACAGCAACATTATGATACCCTTTTTTAATACAGAAAGAAAAATGTAGAGTTACAGGGAGTTCAGTAAAATAGTTAACTTTATCTTTACAATAGGCTAAATGCCAGAAAGAAGGACAAAATTTAGAAACACTAGTGTAAGCTATTATATAAAAATATACTCATAAAAGTGTGTTAAATTAAATTACACTTTTGCCTAATTCATGATATATTTGGGAAACAATCCAATTTGAAAGTTGTGGATAAAAATGAATTATAGGAATTTTCAATAAAACGGCAAATATCTATATTTTTGAGAATATAGTTTAATTATACTTTTATTTATAAGGATCATTTTAATTTTGAATATTTTAAATTATTTTGTGTAAATGAATAAATATTAAAACATTGATTCCTATTCAAATATATGAAATACTATTATGTTTCTAAGTTAACTTCAAAATGTAAGTTGCAATAATACAATTGCAGAAAATGAAAAAATGTGTGGCAGTTTTGGTTACAGGTTTCAATTTCCCTATAAAAACATTGATATCAAATATTCTTCAAAGCGCTGTTTTGATTGATGGGCAAAAATTTAATATTTTCAATATTAAGGAAATTGAATCAGAATTATATTATTTAATTTATCTAATGAAAAAAATATTTATCAAGGTTGGAAACATTGTATTAGTGATTAACCAGTAATCCTGCAATGTATAGGTGACAAAGTGCTCTTTGTGTTGTTATATTATAGATTAATTATCATCCACAGCTACTTTATCTGAAGCTTTGAATTATGACACATTAAAGAAAAAAAAAAGGATGCCTCAATGATTTTATTCTGCAGGTGAGATGTTTACAAAATATGTCCAAAATTCTTTGATACTCCATCCTTCCAGAAGTGGAACTTAATTCCCTTAACCTTAAGTGTGGGCTGGACTTAGTGATGTATTTTAATAGAACATAGTAGAAGTGATGGGGTATGTCACTGCCAAGGTTAGATTTTAAAAAGACTGAAGCTTCCATCTTGAGGAGTGTGCACTCTCTTTCAGTTTCTAGGGGAAGTCAGTCACCACCTTGTGAAGACAAGAAGGCAAAGATGTGAGGAGAAATGGAAACCTGCACCCAAGGAGAACCTAAGGCTAGCCAAAATTCTTGGAAGAACCTGAGGCTAGCCAAAAATCTTGGAAGCAGTTCCTCCAGGTCTAGTTAAGCTTTGAGATAACTGCAGCCTTAGCTGACAGCTTGACTGCACCCTCATGAGGAACCCTGAGTTAGAACTACCCAGCTTAGCTGCGCCCAGATTCTTGACCCACAGAAACTAGGAGATAAATGTTTATATTTTTAATCTACCAATTTTGGGGGGATGAGGAACTTCACTTCCCAGATCAGTTGGAATAAAAACATTTCTCTGCTATTTAGCAGAGTTGGTGGATCATGTTTGATGGCTTAGTATAGAGATCCACACTTTTTTATTAGTAATTGGAATTAACTACCTGGTTATTTACCAGAGATTTTGTCAAACAAAAAAGCAGGCAAAGAAGGTCATCTATGCTTGCAGCAGTGTTATTTTGTTTACATGGGGGCTTAATGCAAATTATTTACAAAGATGTAAATTAGTGACTTAAGAGAAAGAACAGAAATGAGCTCTCTTACCAAATTCTTATTTTGAATTAGACCCATGATGACAAATTGCAGAACAGGCCACTGAAGGCCAAGGATAACATATTAGACAACAAAAGGTAACTATTTATGTAAAAGATGTAAACAAAGCACTTGGAATGTATTATGTGATCAGAAAGAATATAAAGTGGTTGACTATACACACTATCCATGACATTATTTTTTTCTAAGTTTAAAATATATCTCAAAAACTTCCATCTTTGAAATACAAATCCTCCGCTTTCTTTTAAATAGCAGCAGAGTATTTAATCAGAAGAATGCAATAAGTTTTATTTAATGAATATCCTATTATTGAATATTTTGGTTGATTCTTTTTTTTAAAGTATTTTGCTATTACAAATAATACTGCAAAGTTCCTTCATGAAAATTTATCTTTTGGGAATATATTCATTGGACAAATTCCCCACTGGGATATTGCTGTGACCAAAAATACATGTTTTATAAAATTCAATGCATATTGTCAAGATGCCATGCAGAAAGGCTGAATGAATTTACATTCCCACTGCATTATGTGCATTTTTTCCATTTTGGTACCACTATTATCAAACCCTTGCCAATCTGACAGATGAAACTTACTTTAATTTGTATTGAATTGTCAGTGGAATTTGGTATTTTCTTTATGTGCACATTAGCCACTGGAATATCTTTTTCTATAAAGCTCCTGGTCATTTCATTGCCCATTTATGCTACTGGATTACTTACCTTTACCATATCAAGTTAAAATTCTGGTATATGAGCTATTAACAGAGTTTTCTTGTCAGTCTTTAGCTTTGGGTAGTTTTTTTGTTTGTTTTGTTTTCTATGCAGAAGTGTTTTTGTTTTTGTTTTTAATTTGATTGTTTTCATTTTAGTTGAATTGATCAATCTTTTCCAAAATGTTTTCTGAGTTTTGGTATCTTGCTTAGACAAAATTTCCAGACTTTGAGATTATAAATAAACAGTGAGAGAGATGGAATAGAACTATACAAGACTACAAATCCAGGCCTGAATATATTTTATGGATAGAAAGTAGAATCAAAGGACTCTGTAATCTCAATCCAAGTAAACTTTATTGTACGCAAGCATGAGAAGCTTAAGAAAGTTTTTCTAGAACTTGCAGACTATGCACTGAGCAGCTAGTAAGTACCATCCATGCCCAGTGCTGCTGAGTGTGTTAGTAGCCCTATAGCCACTCACAGAGGACTTCTCATCAACAGTTGGCCAACAATTATCCAATAGGACTGGTGATTACCATTGGCCCAAGATTTTGCTCAATTTTGCTAAATTATTCTTTCTAAAAATCATCTTTTTCAATAGCCCAGGAAACTTAAATTGTCCCAAAATTAATGGTAAGGACAAGGACATCTAGAGAGCCAAATGTGTGTGAGAAAGTACTTGCAAAGGGTCACAGAGAAGAGCAGAATCTGGTCTTAATCTCTGATTACACTGCTTACCAATCAATCTAAATTACAGGAAAACAATTAAAAAAATACATATAGAGAAATATATATGGTAATAGATTAAATATACATGGTAGTAAATTGGTAGTGACAATCAAAAGTGAGATTAAAAATTAAAGTAACATCTTACAAATTTACACAGTTTATTTCAAACCATTTTAAATCATAGGGATAAATGTTCATAAAGACAATAGAAATGGTAATTAAATTTTACATAAGTATTATACATATTTTTAATAGATCCACACTATTTTTATTATAGATGGATATAAATATTCACCTAACCTTTTATACACTCTCTGTAGCAAGTGCCAAATAGAACCAGATGTAAGGAAACTGCATGATCAAAGTTTAAAGAAACAGAATTCTTAAATAATATACACAATAAAAGATAGAACACAGCTGTATGCTGTTGCAAAAGAAATGAGCACACAAGAATAGTTTTTTTCACTCTGCTTTATTATTATTATTAGCCCTGTAAAATGAGATCCAGTATTCTACCTTAGTATTTATTTTCTTGCTAGAATTGTACCAGATGGAAGAATTCTGTATAATTGAAAACACTGATTGGTATGTCCTTCTGTTAAGATGTATTATCGCCAATATAATTCTACTTTCTTTTGTATCTCAGCAAATATTATTTTTTCTTTTTATGTCATGCCATGTAACCCTTTTTCTATTGTTATTATGTCATACTATGTAACCCTTTCAAAATAGCCCTTTCATATATTTTGCACATGTCTTTTCAAAACCAAGCCACCTATGAGTCATATGTCAACACTGAATATCGAAAAAGGGTAATCCAAAATGCAGTCACATAACCAACCTACCAAGGAAGAAACCAAGGATATAGCAAAATGGGAAAGGCCTCCTATTAGATTTTTAAATAAGTACTTATGGAAAAGTCTGGAACAAGAAGGTTCCAGAAGCTCAAGAGGAATGCTATAAGGACACACTAAACTTAATTTCATTTAATTAATTCCAAAGCAATATGGGGAACTGAGCAGTCAATACAACTCAGGGATACAAAGAGTAGAAGGGGTACATATGAGAGTACCTCATAAAGCAAAAATGCAAAATCAGAAATCACAGGTTTTTAAACTTCAGATGCAAAGAAAGAACAACCTTTCCAAGTTCAACAGTGTTCAAAGAACTGTTGGGCATGCATCATCTTTTATATAATCCCTAATACAAGAGCAGCAGCAGGCAAAGGATTCATGTATGTGTTTGTAATTATGGAAGGCTACAGATAAATTTATTAAGACCTTTAACCTAAAACTGTCTCACTGATATTTCTGACAGAACAAAACTATATCACACTTACCACTAGCAAACAGAAATGAAGAATCCATACAATACCAAAGATGGTCAAGACTCAGCTATTCAGACTTCATGATATAAATTAATTGACTACATTTTTTATTTGTTTATATCTTGTCTTCTTTTTCCTTAACTACTCCTTTACTTAAGATAATTTATTATAGCTTATATTATGTTCTTACTAAAAACTATTGAGATTCACTTAAACAATGATCAAATGCAATAAATAAAGAAAATATTAAAACCATCCCTGTTACTACCAATAAATAATTATTGTTAGTTAATAACATGATATGCAGGCACACATATACAAATGAGTTGCTACTGGATGTGTATATATATATGTACACATGCATGTATGCACAGTCTTATTTCTTACAAAGAGATCATTCTAAACACATTTTGATCATTTAAAAATTAACAATATGGCATATTTCCATGATAATAAATACAAATAAAAATGTACTCTTTAATAGTTGTTGTAAGCTACAGTGTACAAATTATTGCTATTGTTAAACACAGTTTAAGCATACTAATATGGAAATCTATCTGTTAGTTCAAGAGACATTTTCATGGCTTTTAGTACATTTTGCTATTTTTTGCTCCTTAAAATGCTTTGCCCTCTATGTTATCCCCTCTCTGGAAATGCAGGAAGATGATCTTTCTGCATCCTTGGTAACCACTTAACAATTCTGCCAATATAATACAAGTAAAATATTTTTGCTTTAACTTCTATTTTGATTATATTTCTTCAAGTATTTATTGACTTGATAGGTTTTTGTGTTTTTTTTTTAATGTTTATTAATGTCCTTCATTCATTTTTAAACCTGGGACATTTGTCATTTTTTGTTTTGTTTTGTGAGCATTTTCAGAGACATGGGAATTTACTGTCTGGAATAAATTAAGCAAATTATTTTTAAGGTTAATTATTTTTATTTTATACTGTTTGTAATTTTTCATACACAGACAACCAATATTAATTTTTATGAAGTCAAAGCAATCAGTATTTGCCTTAATGGTTTCTATTTGTGCAGTTATTCTTAAGGCTTTGAAAGATAGACACATATAGTATATACATAACTATATATAGTTATATATATATATATGCATACTTCTTTAAGTTAAACTACATATTTACAAACACAATGTTGCCATTCTTTCAATTGTTTACTTACTTATATACAATCTTGGTGGACATTGAATTTCACATTATTATAGCTCTTATTTACTGAATACTTACACTGAGCCAGATTAAAAAATGCTCTAAATTCAGTTAAAACTCACCATAAACTATGAGGTATGTCATAAAATTCCATTTAACAGATATGGAAGCACAGAATGAGATTAAATAATTTAAATAGTTAAATGAAGTTTTGATACCAGGTCTATTTAATTTTGCTATGAAATATTGCTTTTTAAGCTATATCAGAAATTTTTGAAAAAAAATCTGAAAATTCATGAATAAATAAAATAATTCTAATGACATGTTCTATAATTTACTGGGTTAAGTAATTATATCTTTCTACTCTAGCACTCTAATCTTTCCCATCAAACACAATGAATTGCCTTGAATGTCACAGGTCTATAGCTTCAGGCTAATTTTTAATGCTAATCAAATAAATCTGCCAATAAGTTATTAAGTTAGAAATAACTTTCCTCCAATGGATGACAATTTACCATGAACAAAATTATTAACAAAAATATTGTCAAGGTTGGAGGAAGGATTTTGCATAAAGCCTATCATTCTATACTGCATAGAGTTTGTGAGGAAACAAGAGATATTAAGTCAGTGACTAGTTAAACACGAATGGCTTTATTGATTTGGCCAGAATACACCATTCTGGGAAAACTAAATTCAGTTTTGATCCTCTGCTTTCAATGCACAAAGGCAATTTCAAATGAATAAATTAAAATAAGTCAGTGTTAAATACTAGGAGATCACTTATTTATTAGAGACAGTTGATCCAAACCCTTTCTCCTCTATATCTGCAAAACACCATTTCAGAACCTTTCAAAGTTAACATGATGTGAACCATCCACGTGGCAGGGATATGCAATAATGTGAAGCAGATGAATCTCACCCCATGGGAATTTGCAATCTGTGAAAGAGCGTTTTACTATCTAGGCAATTGTGCAGATGAATGTCAGAATATCTGATTTTAAGCTTGTAAAAGAAAAGCCAAATAAACAATTTTATCCCCAACTTCCTTCTAGAGTTTCAGTAAACTAAAAATGATTTAGTAGATTTGATGCTTCATATCATATGCCTACAATCGGAAAAAGCAGAGAGATAGTTGTTTATAGATAATGTTATAATGGAGAAAGCAAAGAAAGCTAAATACTTGCTTATGACCACATGGATATTCTTTAATAGAAATCTGAGTAAGAATAAGCCAAGAAAAGCCTACAAAAGAAACCTGCATAACACAGGAAGGAATATCAATTCGTAATCGACTTGATATCTACCTTGTTTCTTACCTAATGAGTAAAGAGATATGGGAAAGGAAGTTTAAGTATAAGGAAGTTTTAAAAAATATTTTAAGTAATCCTAAAGGGTTGATTTTTTTTTTATTATTTTATTGACGATTATACTGAAGTTCAAAGTCAAACAGCCATTAAGTGGCACAATCTCAGTTCATATCCCTATTTATTTAATTTAAAAAATGTTCTTCCACTAGGTCATAAGAACATTACAGAAGATTCCATAAAAACAACATGGATGGACCTAGAGGGTATTATGCTGAAATAAGTCTGACTGAGAAAGACAAACACCATATGATTTCACTCATATATGGAATCTAAAACACAAAACAAATGAACAAACAAACAAAGAGCAAAATCTATAAAGACAGAGAATTAAACAGACGGTTGTCTGAGGGAAGGGGGGCGCTAGGTGGCATGGACAAAATAAGTGAAGGGGAGTCCAAGACACAGGCTAAAAATTTAGATAAATCCAAACAAAGCCCACCAAGAGCTAGAATTAGGTTTTCATCATTTAACTAGAATTTTGTAATATGTTTTAAATAAACAAGCATAAAAATAGGGAATATTCAGAGTTAAAGTATTATTTTTAAGGTTTTAGCTGTTGACTTTATGTTATTCTAAATTATATTGTCAGATTCTTATGAAGGTCGGGGGGAATATACATATTACATATTAGTAAGGAAGTATATGTGTCTGCATGAATATCACAGAAACATAATATATAGAATGTAAAATTATAATCAAAATGTAATGTTATTTTTGTTCCCCATTTTCCCTTCAAAATGTATTTAAGTGATATATCTTTTTCTGTGCTACCAGGTGAAATTTGGGAAGGTCTCATTACTTTTCTGTTAATTTTTTTGGGTAATCAAGGCTCCTATAATCACTTTTAGTAAAAACAGTGAAGGTCAAATCAGAAAAAAAAATCCAGTCCAAGAGTTCATTTAATACCTAAATTCCTTTTATAAGCAGACTTCCTTTCCACCTTGCTGGCACTTGGTATTCTTTGACATTTGGAGGGAAGAATACTTGTCTCCTTTGTCTTCCTGCTCTGTCTACCTTCAACTATGGGAGAGAGAATGGAATAAGACAGTTTTCACTGTGTGCTCCTATTATAAACCAGTCCTGGGGCTGACAAATATTTAGAATCATTTCTCTCTAGTGGAGCACTTTAAAGGTTTTCCTGGTTCTTCCACCTGAAGTTTCCTTAACTCAAATAGATAAATCTCTGTTTCAGACCATTGCTGGCAAATCATTTCAGAAGTCCCTAGGAACCCCTTGAACACCTCTGGTTTCTTGCTGCTTCGGTCTCTTTGCCCCAGTATGTGACCATATTGGCAAGGACCTAAGACAATCCCACACTGATGCCAAAACGTTATAGAGTATGGACTACTTCTGGTTGATAACAAAAACATCCTTCGCTCCAAAAAACTAACAGTACTGTAAAATTCCAACCCTGCAGTAACCATAGCATTGATTTGCTCCTTATCCTCAAGATTTTCCAGGTCAGATGCCCTAAATTGTAGTGGTCACACACTAAGTTCTCAAGTGATCCAGTTAAAGCACTACTTCCCACTAAGCTTCACGTGACAGAGTTGGCAACTACCCTTTTGGGTGGAGGAGAAAAGGTAGCTCACAGAAAAACTTTTTCAGGAAATTCAGTCTCCTCTACATACTCTAATCCAGGTTTCACATGATTTATTTTACTAAGCGTTCCAGTACAAAGGACCCAGTAATAGAACACGCATTAATAAGTCCTGCATTTTGATCAGCCACTTCACCCTGATATGCAGCTCCTATTTATCCTAGTGCCAGGTGAAAATTTCATTTATAACACTGGGTTACACAAAAGGCTCACAACTTTAAGAAAGACATGCTATCTTAATGAATGAGGAAAATATAAATAAAAAAATACTTTAAAAAAAAGGACTTCAAGCAAATTAAATATTTAGACCACCATGATTATTTGGATATGGATATCCATAGAGGGGGCATATTCATAAAATCTATATACACTTTATATACAAGATATTCGTAGTGAAAATTATGATGCAAAGAATCAGATAGTAAAGGTGGCAAGGGAGCACAGTCCCGGGTGGAGGGTGAGGGGAGTGCAGGGGGTGCTGGCAACCTGGCTTCTGCGTCACAATAAGAAAAAAAGAAAAAAGGAAAAAAAGAATCAGATTGTGTAAAATCTGCATCAGTGCATTCTAATAGGCTTATTTTAGCAGAAAAAAAAAGCTTAAAATATAACTGGCTAAAATATTAACTTTCAAGTTTTAAGCTACCCTGATTATGTGGCAAAGACCAAAAACACACACATGCATTTTCTTGAAATACTACTTCAGGCTAGGCTTAGCGGCTAGTCTAGGTAGAGTTAGAAGACACCAACTGGCAGTATTTGGGTCTACTAGATGTAATTTTATGGTAATAATAAGAAAAGAACAGTCTAAGCAGAAGTGAAATAAGAACAACCACCATTCCCTTTCTAACTTTTCATTTTCTTCAGATTTTTTTTTTCCTGCCAGGGTGGCAAAATAATTGTTGTTTAATTGGATTTCAAGGGTTTTACCAAAACTACCTATTTTTTTTTCTTTCTTCCGTAAGTCTCAGAAACACTGTGGATATGGCTGATTCATGCTTTCTCTCTCTCTCTCTCTCTCTCTCTCTCTCTCTCTAGTTCTCTTTTTACAGATGAACACAAACATCTCTTTGTGCAAACTCTGCTTTATGTCTTTAATAAATGTCTACACACTACAATTCCTAGATAAATTTGTATCTGGTTATTTTGTCAGTAGATTGAGTCTGAAGCTAAAGTATAGTCAAGAGAGATGGGCAGAATGGTGTTCAATGATTGACCTGATAGTGAGCAAGTGGTTACAAAGTAAACAGAGATATGATCAGTTTTACCAGGGCTCAGGAAAATGATTCCAGGAGGTGGTATAGTAGCAATTGTTCTAGCCATGATATTATTGTAGAGTTTAATACATATTTTACCTATATTGGTCACTCAGTCATACAATCTAACAACGTTTTTAGCTCTTAGCAATAAGATGTATTTATTTTTATAGAGCCAGCACAGTATATTTTCATTTATTTAACAATTCAACAAATATCCATTGAGCACTAATTTTTGCCACGCCATTTTCTAGACCCTAAGAATATAGCATTAAGCTATCTGAGATAGTGCCTACTCTCACAGAACTTTTATTTATTGAATAAATAATTGGTAGAGATGAGAACTAATACAGATCGGAAATTTGATAAGTTCTACTGTGCATTTAACATGCACAATATACTTTTGGTATATCTACTAACTTCTAGGTATGTATGCCTGTTTAGAAGAGCATGATTTATGAGGTTAAGGGTCTGTGGTCTAAAGTTAGTCTGCTGCTGTTAAAATCCTTGTGCTGGTACAACAACTGTGGGAAAAAATATGGAGGTCCCCCCAAATTAAAAACACAACTACTGTACAATCCAGCAATTCTACTTCTGGGTATTTACTCAAAGAAAATGAAAACACTAATTCAAAAAGATATATGCACCCCTATGTTCACTGGAGTATTATTTACAATAGCCAAAATATAGAAGCTACCTCAGTGTCCACTGATAGATCAATGGATAAAAAAGATTACACATAAAATCTTGCCATTTGTGGATGGATTTAAAGAGTATTATGATAAATGAAGTAAGTCAGACAGAGAAAGATAAATATCATATGATTTCACTTAAATTAGGTAACTAAAAAACAAAATAGATGAGCAAACAAAACAAGCTAAAATGGACTCATAAATAACAGGAAACAAACTGTTGGTTACCAGATGGGGGACAGGTCAGGGAGGAGTGAAATGGGTGAAGGGGATTAAAAGATACAAACTTCCAGTTACAAAATAAACAAGTCATGGGAATGTAATGTAGAGCATAGAGAATATAGTCAATAATATTGTATTAGCTTTTTATGGTGTCAGATGAAAACTGGACTTATTGTGGGAATCGTTTCAGAATGTATAAAGATACTGAATCACTGTGATATACACTGGAAACTTTTAGGGTATTGGATGTCAATTATATTTCAACTAAAAAAAATCCTAGGGCCTTTGCTTATTTTCTGTCTAACTTAAGCAAGTTAACCTCTCTATGCCTTAGTTTTTTACTTGTAAAACTGGAATAACCATATTAACGTCATGGATTTATCAAGACTAAAAGATATAACACTTGTAAGGAGCTTAGAACAGGTCAAGTAGTATTAAATTCTAGCCATGATTTAACCTACAGAATTTTTTTAAGTACCTACTTATAAAACTTATCTTTAAAGAGATGTCCATAAAATGTGAGTTAGAGGGTTCAAGAAAGTAGGATTGTTGCAGGACATGCAGCAAAAAGTCCAATTTTGGGGTTTTTTTTGAATTTGTTAAGAAATTGACTCTGAAGCAATTCCTACTATTTTCCTGATTAATGGCATTTCTTGATTCTATAGATATACATTTAGGGATAACTGAGTATTTATGGATAAACAGATGCTTCATAGATTAATAGATAGATATAGAAATATTCAAAGTTGAGAGTTTCTCTTTTCTTAATCTCTTCCCCATCTACAGTGTTCTATTTTTTTGAATAATTTTTAAATTATTTTCAAGCATATATGTAGAACATACACTATCTCAAGTTTTCATTTCCCTAAATATGTCTATGTTTACAGGGGAAAATTAATTTCCTGATATATTTTTTCTTATTTTGCAATAGTATGAAAATGTTATTCATTTTCTTCAAACTTTCCTGGTTTCAAATGTGAAGTCTAATGCCAGAAAGGAAAAATAAAAAATGGCATCAATGTTTTGGTTTAAGCAATCAAGGGGAGAATAGAGTTGGCATTTATTGAGATGAAGAAATTCAGGAGGAGCAAATTCAGGGGAATGACTAGAGGTTTGTATTTGTTTTGGGATGTGATAAGTTTGAGATATCTATCAGACATTTACATGGAAATGTCAAGTCAGCAGTGGGATATCCAAGCCCAGGGTGCATGAGAGAGATTAAGCAGGATATATTTGAAATTTATAGGCCTATAGATAACATTTAAAGCCATGAGACTAGGTGAGAGGAGTTAATGAGAGAATGATGATAGGAAAGAGTTATCTCAAGGACTGAATTCTGTGTCATATCAACCTCTGAAGATTTGGAAAGAAGAGGAGACATCTGGGGAGGGGATGGGTAGAGGAAAACCAGGTTAGTGTTGTAGACCAAAAACAAGTGAATAAAGATTTCCAAGCACTTCACTAAATGCTGTTTTATAAATCAACTCTGAGGACAAGATACTTGACTACTGGATTTATCAACATAGATATTATTCATGAAGATTGGTTTGGTTAAAGTGCAGAGGTGGAGAGGTGCCTGGGTGGCTCAGTCGTTAAGCGTCTGCCTTCGGCTCAGGTCATGGTCCCAGGGTCCTGGGATCGAGTCCCGCATCAGGCTCCCTGCTCCGTGGAGAGCCTGCTTCTCCCCCTCCCACTCCCCCTGCTTGTGTTCTCTCTCTTGCTGTCTCTCTCTGTCAAATAAAAAAAATCTTTAAGAAAAAAAAAAGTGCAGAGATGGAGGGTGTGTAAAAAGTCTAATTAGAATAGATTTAGGAGATGACTGTAGGAAGGAAATGGGAAATAACCAAAGTAGACGATTCTTTCAAGGGGTGTTGATGTTAAGAACAGAAAAACTGTCTCCCGTAGACTCTTGTTTGACAAACTCTCCCATTCTCTGCTTTCACATCTAATCATACTTTGCATTCACTTGGCCTGTATGACAAGTTGATACCATTTCTCTTGTTCTCCTAAACCCCATTTCATCATAACTAATAATCGAAGTCTCACTTATACCTTGCTGTCCTTAGGTATTCACAGAAGCGAACATTTTAGAAAAAAAATAATTGAAAAGTTTGAATTATGAATCATTTTAGAAGTAGATTTAGAAACCCTTTGTTCTAAACCACTGATTCTCAATAATTTTCCCATCACGATGCACACATATAGAAGTAATTTGTACATCATACTTAGGAACCACCCTTTTTTATCCATGTAAAGGAACAAAGAGAAAATTTGCTAATTTATTTGAAAAAGAAAAGCAAATGATCTCCAAATATCAGGATTCTGATTAGTAATAAAATACTTCCTTCCTACTTTATAGCTAATAATGACGAACAAAATATATATTGACATAACTTGAGAACGGATTTTATTTGTTATTATGTTTAGAAGTTAGGAAAATGCAATCTGGAGGGATAAAGCAACTGACTAAAGCTACCTAACTCTGCAAGTGAATAGTTTAGACTAGGACTCAGCTCTCCTAGAGGACAGATTGCAGAAGCTGCAGGTAGGCAAACCCTATAGGAAATAAAATGAGCTTGGCACTTGTTTCCTGATTGGAAATTATTTTTCTCAGATGGATCTGAGAGCCAAATCTCTCTCTCTCTCTCTCTTTAAGATTTTATTTATTTGACAGAGAGAGAAAGAGCACAAGTAGGCCGAGCGGTAGGCAGAGGGAGAAGCAGGCTCACTGCTGAGTAGAGAGCCCAGTGCTGGGCTTGATCCCAGGATGCTGGGATCATGACCTGAGCCGAAGGCAGATGCTTAACCAACTGAACACCCAGGCAACCCGGGAGCCAAATCTCTTTAAAGCAAAAAAATTTGTTTTTGTTTTGTTTTTGTCTTTTTGTTGTTTTTGTTTTTGTTTTTCTGGGGTCTTTAACCTTTATACAATAAAGTAACTACCAAAGAACTCTTACACTTGGAGAAGGAAATCTGGTCAAATTTGCATGTTGCACTACGCTCAAAACTGGAAATATCAGAAGGTAATACAGCAGCATAGAATTTTTTTAAGTCCCAAGGGAGGATTCAATGCAAAATTATAATATTTTACAGCTCAGTAATCCTCCCTTGGGACTTAAAAAAAATTCTATGCAGCTGCATTACCTTCTGATATTTCCAGCTTCGAGCACAGTTTAAATTTTGAAGGGCTTTCACAGAAGCTATCTTATTTGATCACCATGACAAAATGAAACAGGCAAATTTTTATATTTTGATTTTACTAATGAGTAAATGAGACACAGAAAATATACATTTGCCCAAGATGACAAAACTAGCAAATCATAGACCTGGGATTGAACCCGGGTTCCCTGATCATAAGTATAACACTGTTTTCACTAAGTAAAATTGTAAATTATAACTGAGAAATGGAAGACTGCCAAGAGGTTACATGATTTACAAATCAGTTGGCAAAGTGATCTACAGACACTATGTCTAAAATTTAATTATGCTAAACCTGTAGCTATTCATCTTACCAACAAACTAAAATGATGTATCAATTAAAGTTATTGTGCTCTTTCATGTTCTACTTTGGAAGACAGACTATGGCTGTGTAAATTGTTAATAAGATCCTATGTGGATTTTGTGTATTAATAACATAGACCTGAGAGATTTCTCTGCCACCCATTTCCACACTATTTCACAATTTATTAGCTGGCATAGCCTTGGATACAGTAACTAATCTTGACTTAATTTTTTAATTTTAAATCAGAAAAATGTTTTATCTACCACAAAATATGGATGTGAATAATAAAGATTAAATATTGAAAAATGAGTACAATATTAAAAATGTTCATCAATAAATGTGCTTCATTTTGGACCCTCAAACTATAATGGCCATATGGTTTAATATTAGATAGTGTATTTTGAAAACTCTTCCCTAAAATTCAGTAACACAAATGGTAAATCAATTAAGAAGAATAGTATAGTAGAAGTTTTAAACTGAGAATTTGAAAAGTTAATGTAGAAGAAACAAAATTTCAAAGTAGGAAAGAAAAGACAAACCAAATAACTCTAACATTAAAATACCTTAAGTAATAAAGAAAAAAATCCTATCGTGTGAAATAAGTTATTTCATCTTATTAATATGTTTTCTGATGCATTCAGTCAGAATTTCCAAAAATTTAATGAGACAATAAAAATATGTAGAGCTAGACCTCTATTTTTCTCATGATTTACACAGATAATCTAAGTTCTTTACCAAAACCTTGATCACCTTGAATTCCTCACTTTTTAATCACAGATTCCATCTAATTGTCAGCAAATCCTGTCAGCTATAACTCCAAAGTACATCTCTAACAGGTTTCTGTCCGCCTCACCACCTCCACTGCTAAAGGTCTCTTCCAAGCCACCATTATCTCTCAGCCTTCTGTGTGGTCTTCCTGTTATCTACTCAACTTCAGTTCTCAGATCCTTACTTCTCTGCGAGGTACCCCCTGCACTCCCTATTTGAAATTACAGCACCACACTCCGCTAATATCTGCTTCAATTTTTCTCCAAAGCCATTAGTACCATATTTATCTATTTATTTCCTTCTCTCTCTAGGACGTAAAGTTCTGTGAGGGGAGGGATTTGTGTCTGTTTTTTAATTGCTGCATCCCCATGGCATAAGAATAGCACTTGTTCAATAGTACATAATCACTAAGTATTTTTTTGGAACATATTACCCTTTTTAAATAATTTGAAAAGAAATAAATTTATGGAATAATATAGATCTTTACACATTTAATAGTTCATTTTCCTGCAGCATTTTCATATGAAAGTACCCTACCATTAAGTGTTTTGTGGAAATAATCTTGAAAGAGGCCTCTACAGAAAAAAAAATTATTTTTAAGTAAATTATTTCTCAATATGTATTCTATGTTTATATTTTTGTCTTCTATGAGATAGAATTAGCCTGAGATGTTAGATAACACCTTTTTTATATTTGCTTTACTTGGACTTTAGAGGCATTTTTATCTTTCCTCAATGTTGTATATTAGTACTAAACTAATAAACTCTATCAAACTATAAAACTATTAAGTTGGTATGCAATTAACTGTGGGGACATACCAAAAAGTAAATACCAATGAATCAATGCTCTAACCTTAGGGCATAATTAATATTTCACAGAGGCTGTTTCATGTTTTCATCAATGATAGATTAAATATCACACCCATTTGGGTTTCAGAGGAGGAGCAAGTTGGCAGAAAACACATTCAAAATTCAAATTGGTCTTTGTTATCTGGAAAAAGATCATAAATAAATATAATGGAATTAACTTACAAGTTCACTGTAATACATCTTAGGTGGGGAAAAACTGAACCAAAGAGGACAGAAATGCAATTCAAGAAAAGCAACAAAGTTGTTAAATTTATACTTAGCTACTATCCTAGACACAGAATAGAATACAAAATGAACAAGCCATAGCACCTACCCTCAAGAGCTACACCATTGCAATGATGAAGAAATAAACAACAAAATAAAATGTAAAATGCAAGTTCAAAATGTTCTTAAGGGCTGAAATAGAGACAAACAGTGGGAACACAGAGAAAAAACAATTATGAATAAGATGATTAATATGTGGCTCTCCTCTTAGCTCCAACACAAGCAGCCATACCATTATTATTCCTATATTCTTATTCCAAACTACCAGGAAAAGCAGAATGTCTCCATTAAGCCAAAGTATTGGATACGTACTGTCCAACTCTGCTCATATTAGCAAGGCATAAGGAAGGGAAAAAATAACACAAAATGTACAAAGGTATGTAACTTACAGAGGTAAGTCCCTGAGGTGGATGGTGTGCAATTCTCCTAGAGCAAAGCAGATCCAAGGATACTGAAGCTTGAAAAAATGTTTCTAAATATTATAAATACTGAAGAGAAGGGATGACGAAGTGAAATAATTAAAGTCGCTTGCTTTTCCTCCTTTAATAAACACTTTAAAAATCTGCATTTATTACTTTTTTAATTGAGGTATAATTGACATAAATATTACATTTATTTCAGGTGTACAACATAATGATTCAATATTTGTATGCATGGGTAAATGGTCACCACAGTAAGTCTAGTTACTAGCTGTCACCTTACAGAGTTAATATACTATTACTAACTCTGTGCTGGACATTGCCTCCCAATGACTTATTTATTGTATAACTGGAAGTCTGTACTACTTAATCCCCTTTACCCATTTTTTCCCCCTGCCCAATCCCTCTCCCCTCTGGTAACCACCAATCTATTCTCTGTATCTGTGAGTCTGGGTTTTGTTTTCTTTGTTTCTTTAGATTCCACATATAAGTGAAATTATAATGTATTTGTCTTTCTCTATCTGGCATTTCACTTAGCATGATACCCTCAAGGACCACTCATGTTGCAAATGGCAAGATTTCATTTACTTTTTTATTATTTTATTTTTATATATATCACATTTTCTTTATTCATTTATCCACTGATGGACACAGATTGCTTCCATATCTTGGCTATTGTAAATAATGCTACAATGAGCAAAGGGGTGTATATATCTTTTTTGTGTTTTTGTGTTCTTTGGATAAATACCCAGAAGTGGATTTGCTGGATCAAATGGTAGCTGTATTTTTAAATTTTTGAGGAACATTCATACTGTTTTCCTTAGTGGCTGCACCAACTTACATTCCCACAAACAGTGCATGACAGTCCCCCTTTTTCTACCTCACCAGCACTGATTTCCTTTTTTTTTTATTTGTTTTGTTTTGTTTTTATAAGTCATTCTGACAGGTGTAAAGTGATTATCTCAATGTGGTTTTGATTCGCATTTGCCTGATTGATTAGTGATGCTGAGCATCCTTTCATGTACCTTTGGCCATCTGTAGGTCTTCTTTGGAAAAATGTCTATCCAGTCTTCTGGCCATTTTTAAATCCAAGTATTCGGTTTTTACAAATATGTTTCTTT
Source organism: Zalophus californianus (assembly GCF_009762305.2). Taxonomy (NCBI): domain Eukaryota; kingdom Metazoa; phylum Chordata; class Mammalia; order Carnivora; family Otariidae; genus Zalophus; species Zalophus californianus. The sequence goes on along the minus strand of NC_045606.1, from coordinate 24,994,045 downwards.
AAATTTATTTTGGATATTAACCCCTTACCAGATATGTAATTTGCAATATCTTCTCCCATTTAGTAGTTTGCCTTTTCATTTTGTAGTTGATTTCCTCCACTTTGTACAGAAGGTTTTTAGTTTAATGTAGTTTCATTTGTTTATTTTTATTCATTTCCCTTGCTTTTGGAGTCAGATCAAAACAAAACTAAACAAAAACATCACTAAGACTAATGTCAAGGAGTTTACTGCCTATGTTGTCTTCTAGGGGGTTCATGGTTTCAGGTCTTACATTCAAATCTTTAATCAATTTTGAGTTAGTTTTTGTAAATGATGTAAGGTAGTGTCCAGTTTCATTATTTGCATGTAACTGTCCAGTTTTTCCAACATCATTTTCCCCCAACATCATTTATTAAAGAGACTGTCCTTTCCCCATTTTATATTCCTGCCTCCTTTGGTGTAAATTAATTGCCTACATATGTATGAGTTTATTTCTGAGCTATCCATCCTGTTACACTGATCTGTGTGTCTGTTTTTTATGCCAATTCCTTACTGTTTTGATTACTTGAAATCAGGGAGCATGATACTCTGGCTTGGTTCTTCTTTCTCAAATCCTTTTGGCTCTTTTGCTTGACTCTCTGAGTTTGTTTCTATGTATTAGGTGAAACAGCTACCCTTCTCAGTCTTGAAGGAGTGGCCTTGTGGAGTTGGTGATCCTTCTCTTCAACCATGTCCTAGCTTTTGCTTGTCTCTTGAACCTTTGTGATTATCTAAACTGCATGATTTATTCTTGATATGCCCCTCATGGTTGAGGATGTGCCAAGACCTAAGGGGAGGAATCTCATTTAGCACTTAGTTCCAGGTAGACTAGAAGCTAGACCCTGAGGCAACAGCTTTTAAAGTATGCAAATACATACAGTTTTATGGGCCACAATTGTAATCCCTGCTAGCCTCCGGACCAGGAGATCTGGAGGTATCCCCAGGTGACAGTTCCAAAAATTGGGGCCCCAGATAAGTGTACAAGCTCTTTTCTAAGAAGTCTCCTCAAGCTGTAGCAAGGTCAAGGGGGTGCACAAGGATGATGTCTCTCCATGTATGTTCCCTGGGAGTGCCTCCTTAGCCTCTAGGTGTGGGAAACATGAAGTCTGTCCCTCTGGCTGCATCTCCAAGCTTAGTAAGTAGGCCTTTTTCACAGGAAGACTGAGATATACTTCAATCTTCTGTCCATGCAGTGCCCCGGCGGCAGGGGGGGTAAGGGGGGGGTGGCCTGCCAATAACAGTCTTTACTATTGTTACAGTCCCATGGAGCTTGGCAACACTAGCCCTCTTGGCCACCAAGGCCAGGTGATCAAAGAATAATCCCTGTGTGGACTGCCTGTACCTGTTGGCTTTAACAAGGCAGCCAGGTGGTATAGGGGACAAGGTGTACTCATCAGCTTCAGAAAGCAAAAAAATGTCTTGACTGAGTCTGCTCAAGGGCTTCAACAATGTAGTAGGAAAGTGCTTTGTGCATGCATGACAGTTTTAGGCTGGGAGCAAGAGAATGCCATGAATGCTTCTGCTTGCCATTCCCAGCCAGGATGTGGGGGAATGTCACAATCATAGGTGCTTAAAGACTTTAGCTAGGGAACAGGAAAATTCCATAACTCTTTGTGCTCATCAACCCCAACCAGGGAGCAGGGAGCATTGAAAGCACCCATACTCTCTGGCTTCAGCAAATACCATGAACACTCACCACCACTCTTCCCAGCAAGGTAGCAGGAGGGTGCTACATCCAAGCTCACATGCCTATGCCAGCAAGCTATGCTGGGAGTGCAACAATGGCATATGTCTCTGTCTCCTGGAAATATCTCAACTTTCCTCTACCCTGCCAGCCAGTGCCCCTAGATCAGCAAATGAATCTCCCTCACATACAGTTTAGGTGATTCTAAAATTGCTGTTTCTAAAAAAAATAAATAAATAAATAAAATAAAATAAAATTGCTGTTTCTTTGCTGGGTGGCAGGGACATCAAGACCACATGTAAGCCCTCTGAAAAGGGAGGCTCAGTTTCCTATAGTACTTTGGGACCCCTGGATATCAGCCCCATTGGTTTTCCAAGCAGATATTCTGGAGGCGTAATCTTTCCAGTGCAGATCTCAGGTGACAAGGTGCCTAACTGGGGGCACCGATCCCGTGATCCTCTGGGAAAAGCACCTATCTGGTTAGATTCCTCCCTACCATCTGTTGCATGTGTTGCAGTACAAGGGGTGGGTTTTTTTTTTTGGTTTGGTTTGGTTTGGTTTTTACAAGACTGTGTCTCTGCTTTTCCTACCCATCTCTTTTATCTTTTGTTGTGGAGAGTGGTTCATCTCTCTCTCTCTCAGATCTTTTTCAGAGGGAAATGATCTATATGTAGCAATAGATTTGGTGTGTCCATGGGAGGGAAAAAATTCAGAATCTTCCTACACTGTCATCTTGGACTCCTTTGCCTCTATTCATTACTTATTCAAACAGTATGGTTCTGCTGCCCACTTATATAATCTGCAGATTCCTAAGAAAAATCTCAGCCCATGAGAATAGAAAGATATGTTTGAGTCAGGCAGAATGTTGGGAAGGAAAACAAATTACAAATTACAAAAAATTTATTTGAAACTTGAGAAGACCCTCAGTTCTGTTATTAAGCTAATTACCCAATGAGAGAAGCTCAATGGGGAACATTCCTGGTTTTGATGGGAAACTCATTGTTATCTCTATAAGTAGATTTTACTTATAGAAACAAAGAGATATTTTTTCCTCTAAGATCACACAAATTAGAGACATAAACAATATCTGGTGGAGCTAACAGAAAATGGAGCAAGTAGAAAATTTTAAACAAGTGTTTCTGACATAAAGGTCTGGAGTCCATTTATTAGGTAGTCATAAAATAGATATAGGGGAGAACAAGTACCAAGTTCAAATGCCTGTTAGCCTCAGGTAAGACACTTATAAATCTCAACTGAGATAGTTTTCTATTTTGCTCAATCATGAGAAAATGAGTAGATAACACTTCAATATTCCTACCAGAACTATTATTTCTGTGAAGGAAAATTAAATGTATCAAATCAATTTTCAGGGTAACAAATTATTCTTACTATTTATTTTCATTTTTTAATTTATAATAGAAAGCTTCCTTTAATGGTTCCCAAAAACAAACTTATAATTGTATTTTCAATAAGTCGTTTGAAGATGTTTATATTTGGACAGTTAACAAGTCACTGGGGAGTTTGTGGATGAGAAAAAGCACAACCTTAACAGTAAGCCCATGTTTTTATAAAGAATGCCTGCTGTTTTAAGGTCAAAAGCTGTGAAACTCTGGTTAGTGAAAAAATTAGTCATGAAAACATAGCATAGCACAGCAGGGATTTATTATGCATGAACCAATTCCATTTTTTGTTTATTTGAAATAAGCTAGATTGTGAAAGTGTTGAAATTTCCTCGTGGCACATAACTTTAGGGGAGTGCACCTCTCTCCCCCTCAACACATCATGCTGATTAAGACTATTCAGAAGATATGATCATTGTCCAAAACTAAAAGTAAAACAAGGATTTCAACACATGGGAAATTCCAAACGTGCAAACATGAAAGTTACCACACCCATTACTAAATATTCAGTTTGTCTTTTCTGAAAATCACCACACATGTACATCTGAGTTTTAAGATTAAAGTGGATATGGCTTCCCAAACATAAATGCAAATGCTGAATTTGGTGCAAATAGGCTTACTCAGAGTTACAAGTTCTAAATGGGATAACTTAGAAAACTTGTTCAGTACCCCTTGGAGAAATAATTGTGAAGTCCTTATAATACTTTTAACAAACTAATAAGATTTGATGGAATTTAATAAAGGGTTTAAATATTTTTAAACAACTTACAAATAACTGTCTTGAATTTGTACTTAGCTTCTTCCTTCTACACTGTCCATGGTTCAAGCACCACATCTTCTTTTCCAGGTGTACATGTGTATCTTTGCTTTATTTATTTCAATACCACTTCGACATACTCAAAGAATGGACACCTTACTCTAGATTATATGGCAAATCATAGCTCTATTTGGTACTCTGTGAAATAAATTATTTCTCAACTCTTACTAATATATTATAAGAACCTTGAAAGTCTAACCTATCATTATGTTAGAGTGAATGTGTTCTGTCAGGTGTGTTTTAACAAATAGCCCCGCCTCCCAAATTACTCTTTCATTAGGAGGTGTCTTTTTTATTAAAGCAGAGATTATTCTAAAGGTTCTTTTTTTAATTTTAGAGAGTTCAAGTCCTATAAAGATGGTAACATTAAATGAGGAACACCTTGAGTCAAGGCTAGGGCACCAAGAGGACCTGAAAAGACTGGAATCTCAAAGACAAAATGCTGAATAAAAGAAGTCAGAAACACAAGACAAATTACTGTATGGTTTCACTCATATGAAGATCAAAAAGAGGTGAACATAGTCTCTGGTGATAGAATTCAGAAAAATTATTAAACTTTGGGAGGGAACATGATGACTAGAAAGGGTAGCTTTGTTAACATTCTATAAGGATATAGAATGTTACCCTATATAATATTATGTAGTTATATATAACTAATTTATCTTAAATACTCTGAGAGCCAACAATGTCAGACAGTCTTTAAGATGGCCTCTTTTAGTCCCCATCTCCTGCTATTTACGCCCTTGTGTAATGTTATCCTCTTGGGTGTGGATTGAACCTACTGACTCGTTTTTAATGAATAAATTACAGGAAATCACTTGTGTATTTATGTTACATGAGATTATGACTTCTGTTGCTAGCAGAATCACTCTTTTGCTTACTTTACTAAAGCAAATTTCCATGTTGGAGACATCCATTGGCACAATTTAAGGATGACCTCCAACTAATTGCAAGGAAGTAACTGAGGCATTTAGTCCAAAAGCCCTAAGTTATGCCCAGATTCCTGATCCATAGAAACTGAGATCATAAATTTGTGTTATTTTAGTTAAGTAGCAAAAAATAGTAATACCAAACAAAAACATCTGTACACCAAATTAGCCAATGAGTTGCTAGTTCTAGATAACTGAAAAGTTATAATGGTATAAGACAGATTTAAAGTTACTGTTTTTCTACAATTATGTTTTGACAATTAGAGATGGTTCTGCAAATAGTCATAGTTTGGGTTTACCTTGCACTAAGGAGTTTCCCAGGATGTGTGTGCATTTTTCAGTTTTAAAAGTAGGATAGTCTAGGGTAAACCAGACAGTTTGTCATGACATTTATAGTCATACTGACTATAAATTCATTTTAGCTATGTATTTTGTTCTTAGAACATAAGAAAAGCTTAATATTTGTTATATGAATTTTCAAAATAAATATTTTAAAAGTAAATGTTTCTGATCTAAACTTAAGTGATTCAAGAAATGAAAGCTATGTATTTTTTATTTTATATTTATTATATGTATTTTTTCTTTTTCATCTTTTTAAAAAACCTTCTCCCTCTCCCCATCCCCCACCCTTTCTTGTCTCTCAGCATCAGATCAAGGTATAGGAAATCAGCTGTTATACTTCAATAAAATAAAGCTTTGGGACCCAATTCTAGAGAATCTGTCTGAATACACTGCTGTTAATGATGGCAAAGCCTTGCTGAGATTTCATGAATCAAGTGAGTAAAGGTCATTTTTGACCAGAGTTGTCATCACCAGTCAGTCTCACTGCAACAATTTCCATTTCAATGACATTTAAGAGAGAAAGAAAGAAAATAATGAACTCTCTGAACAATTGGCCTTATACAGGAAATGGCATCTTCTACTGTAAACTTGTAGAAAACATTAAGTCACCTGTTCAGAATTACCCCCCTTTAACACACAATCTATCTCTGTCTCTGTGTCTCTGTCTCTCATAAGCTCACATACACACATATATATGCATCCCCAAAGCCTGTTTTTAATTCCACATACCTCCTTATTGCACATTGTAAGTATTGCACATGTTGTCTTGAAAAGGGTAGAAAGCAGATGCTAATTGTTCAATGTTTGTTGCATATCCTTATTTATAGCCGAAGAAAATACAAAATAAATCACAAATTAATAGCTTTAAATTTCTTTCAACCTTTCACACACATATGGTTTCATCTGGTTGTTTAAAGAGTGGTGTATATTATTATATATATTGAAGCTAAATACTTTCTAGGAGACCTATTAATTAAACCAAATCATGACTATAAATGTGTAATGGAAGTCTCCCTGCACTAGATGATTTGGATAGTACTGAAATTTTCTAAAGTTGTTTATTCTATTAACCTGAAGATTGTCTGAAATTACTACTGCTTTTATTTCAATATCTTGGGTTGTGACATTAGAAACCCTAGAAAATTAGAACTCTGTTAAAATGCAGTTAGGTCACTTGGGAGGGAACACACACTTAGCCATTAGTATCCCTTCTTCACCCATTAGTTAAATCAGATAAATTAATCATAAATCTTCTATTTATAACCCAAAAGAGAACAAATCTAGAAGAAAGTAGGGCCAGTGCACCTTTCTAAGGAGAAGAAAAATTTCAAGTATATGTAGCTTCTTTGCTAGAGGATTAAATAATAAGCGCCAAGAATGGTCTAGAAACTGGTGTGGATACTTCATCCCTAGGGAAGGATAGTACTGAATAAGGTTTGAGCTAATGTATGTGTATATATATATATATATATATATATATATATATATATATATCAAGTAGTCCTTTTTTAAAATCCATGTCTATATGAATTTGTTCATATTAGACAGGTAAACAGGGTGATAAAATTAGCAACAAAATTTCATGTTACATAACTTATTCTGAGGTGATTATGTTTTGTCCTACCAGATGAGATCAGTTATGCCCTGCTGTATAACAGTCACAATCTGTGACAAGTCTAAGATTTTCACCCTACCTGAAAGCTAACAGTTCAGCAGTTGCAGTTTTAAGTAGTAGAAGACACAAGACTCATGGGTTAGAGAAAAAGTACAGTTTATTATTCACAGTAATAGCAGAAGGCAGAGTATTAGCATTTGTTTGGACTGCTTCCTCTAGTGTCAGTTCCACAAGGCAATGCAAAGACAGCCAGAAGATAGCTGCACATACAGGGAGTTATATTATAGAAGAGGAATCTTAAGTTTATAAAACTCAATTCTTCTATATCCAAAGGGAGTCACTGCCTCTATCTTCCAAGGTTTTCTCCATAACAATATATTTGAGTCTGAAATAAAGGGAAATAGTGTCTCTCTCTATTGTGAAGGAAAATGAGAGACTCCTAGAGAATTGCTCCCAACAATTGCTCTTCTTGTTTCTGTACCATCCTTTTAATTTCTGGTGAATTTCCTCATGAACATGTCTTGTGGACAGCACCATCCTCTACGTTTTACCTCATAGCACAAAAGATGGGCGTGATGGCCCCAGGCATGTTGGCCACGAACTTTCAGATAACTACCTTGGAGACACAAAAACATAGCTTGTGCAAGACTTTCCTGAAAAGGAAGCAGTGGGTACAGCACTTAGAGCAGTGTGCCCTACTGAGCCAAGCAAGTGGGCCCAGCTATCCTCAGAGGGGAAAGGCAGTTCTGGGACCCCTCTTTGCCCCTATACCTCCAGAGGCTCGGTGGCCTACACTTTACTGGCCCTAATGCATCATTGTTGCCCTGTGTGTTTAGTGCAGATGTGTCCCATCATTGGCTGCCATCTCCCCAATAATTGTTTCAGGAGCCCTCTGCAGAACTCATCTTCCTGCCTGAGTCACTTTTTACTTTGTGAGAAAGTCCTGCTGGTTCTGCTTCAGAGTGCTCATAATCTGACTTCTTATCATTGCTATAGTCAATATCTGCCTGGAACTGCCACCTTTTGCCCTTGGAGGGTGTTAAGCCACCTATCTCTGCCTCTACCTCCCCCAAAGACTCCTCTTCCCTCACAGAAAGAAAAAATAATATTTATTTCTTAATTTATTATATTGGCCATAATAATAATTAATCTGATCAACAAAGAGACTGGGACAAAATCTGTTTAATCTGTCTCATACAGCATTTAACTAAAGCTTCCACCAACATGACTACAAGCAATAGGATGAGACCAACCTGCAATATGGACCTCAATCATGACCTCCAGGGTCATTGACCCAATCAATGAACAAATGTCATAAATCCTCAGGGTCTGTCTTAGAAAAGTCAGTGTCTTCCTGTTTAATTTTCTGTACTGATCTTTCTGCTTGGCCACAGGCCATAATCCAGATATACCAGGATATGTTAATTATTACAAAAATACCACCTTGACCCACAAAGATGTCTAGGTCAATTTGATCATCAAAAACAACCCTGGACCATGAATTGAGGCTGACTTGAATGCCTTCCATCTCTAAGTGGATATCATTGATCATATATCCTAAAATCAGGGACATATTTTATACCACATATTCTAATTAGGTAATCCTCATGATAGGAATAACTTTGCGTTATTGTATATATAAATATAACAAGTCAGCTATCACAATAGCAAGCTCCTCCTGATAACCAAGGATAGTTTCAGTCATATAAGGGCTACCAACAGTATTGCCTTAAAGAATTTTGGTTTCTAATGATCTTGTGTGATCATTCTTATGTTCCATTCATTGTGTTCTCAGGAGGGAGGCAAGATAATGGCTGTTTTTAACAGCTGTCCAGCTCGTATACTATAGAGTTCTCAGTTCAGATCAAATAATCAAATCCAGATAATGAAGTGAGCAGGAAAACAAATAAATAAACAAGGCAATTTCACTTAAAAATGTCCTTGATGAAACAGAAAAAAAATTAATTTCATTTAATCTTTACCTTTGATTATATCTTTTCAGTATTTTGTATAATGAAACTGAAAACACACACAAATCATTTCTGCTATATTTTGAAAGTTACCTTCTATGCATTTGTATGATTGATTTGTGAGCTCAAGTAGATACTTTTTTTAATGAAACATCATTTTTTTTCCTTGAAAAATTAAGTGACATACCCATGGTTGTTTAGACTTGGGTATTTGGAAGGTATTTTCTTGCAAATGAATAATATGAGCCTGTCATTTCAAGGGAAACAATTGTCAGTGATTGTTGCCCATGATAAAATTTGAGCTTCTAAGCTAGAAAAAGAATTTTGGGAAAATTGTTCTGTCATTGTGAGCTTGAGAGCTTCTCAATACTTAAAAGACTTATGTGATAAGATTGGTGGAGATATTAAATAATATGATTTTGTGCTATTATATAAAGAAATGTGTCAACATTCTTCTTTGAACACCTGCATTAACTAAGTGAATTCATATTTTCAACCAATAAATGCATTATATTTTTCTTTTTTTGTGCCAAATACACTCCTTCTCTTCTCAGAAAAAAAAAGAAAAAGTTATCAAGATTAAAGTTTAGGATTCTTGGATAATTTACAGCAGTCTCCACCTGAGGGGTAATGCCTAGTAGTCTCAAAATCAGGCTCACATATAGATCTTCTTGAATCAGAGAACTTTGAACTAAAGTTGTGCTGCCCTCCACATACCTAATATATAATATTTAAACAGGGACAGGAAAATTCAATAAATACTCCTACTGGGAATGGGGAAAGATCAGAGAAACACAGCAGAAACTGGTCATTGAAAATTTTGGGGTAGATATTTTAAGGGCTTGCCATCCTGGGAATGGAGAATGTTCTTTGTTAAACCTTTGATTGTGCTCCCTGGGAGTAGCTTCCTTATCATTCTCTTTCAGAGATTCATTTTTTCTTTTTCTTTTTCTTTCTTTCTTTTTCTTTCTTTCTTTCTTTCTTTCTTTCTTCTTCTTTTTTCTTTCTTCTTTCTTTCTTCTTTCTTCTTCTTTCTTTCTTTCTTTCTTTCTTCTTTCTTTCTTTTCTTTTTCTTTCTTTCTTTCTTTCTCTTCTTTTTCTTTCTTTCTTTCTTTCTTTCTTCTTTCTTTCTTTCTCTTTTTCTTTCTTTCTTTCTTTTTCTTTTTCTTTCTTTCTCTTCTTTCTTTCTCTTTCTTTCTTTCTTTCTTTCTTTCTTTTTCTCTTTCTTTCTTTCTTTCTTTCTTTTCTTTCTTTCTTTCTTTCTCTCTCTCTCTCTTCTTTCTTTCTTTCTCTCTCTCTTTCTTTTAGGTTTTATTCATTTATTTATTTGAGAGAGGGAGAGAGAGGGAGAGCACAGAGGGTGAGTGAGAGGGAGAAGCAGACTCCCCGCTGAGCAGGGAACCCAATGTGGGACTTGATCCCAGGACCCTGAGATCATGACCTGAACCAAGGGCAGACACTTAATCCAGGTGGCCAGATTTTTTTCTTTTTTATTGCATCTTCAGCCATACGTGAAGTGACTGTGCAGTGACATATGCTCCTTGGAGGCTGACCAACGTTCATAGCCTGTTTTCTGCCCTCAGAAGGTTGATCTAGTCGTTATTTTAAAGCATAGTTTCTTACGGTCTCAGCTGATAGTTCTGTTGGCAGTACAGTTTTCTGAAAATTTAGTAAATTTGTATATTTAATTCTCAGTTACATACTTATTACTCTTTTCATAATATAATTCTCTAATCTGCTATATTGCTTTGTCCACTCCTTCAGATCCTCTTTCTTCTACTTAAGGTTTTGGAAAGAGCACACTTTTGTTTCCACAAACTGCCCCCCACCTCAGCCACTTTATCCATCTAGTTTGGTTGATTAAAATGGCTGATTGCCTCCCAGTAGGTACCACCTTAATCCATTTAGGCAGTGAGTATGGTTCTTTAGACAGTTGAGGAAATTGAGAGTTGAGTAATTTGCCCAAGATCACAAAGCTGATAGGTGACAGAACTGGACATTGAACCAGTGCAGTGGCTATAGACACTGGACAGTGAAACTTCATACTCCACTTATTTCTTTTCGATGGACATCATTTACTTTTCATAAAGCAGGACAGATGTGAGCTATGTGAATGCCTTTACACTAGGTATGGCTAAGTACCACAATCTATCAAGAAAACTACTCAAAAGCTTTTACTTGGATCATTGTATTTATAAATTATTTTAGATACACTCTTGCTGGAATGTAACTGTCATTTGTCTTTCTTAATTTCTTCAGCTCCAAGGGATAGAAACCCATTTTTAAAATGTTAACCCTTTGCACTCCAGGGTTCTAAAACTTTAATTCAGACAGGGAAATGATTTCCCTTTACCAGATTGCCATTGAGATCAGAGAATTTGCTGCTTGGCTAAGAAAAAAGCAGAGATTGTATATGTATTTACAAGGTGTTTTAAAGATCTGCTGAAATATTCACTATATTTGAAGAGAGCCCAAAACCTACAAGTGAACTTTTCTATGTAAACATTCAAAACTATGTTTCTGCTTTCTTACTCATGCATATATGAATCCAATATCACGTAAGAACTAATTTGAGGAAAGTTATTGACAAAACTTAAAATCCAAATACAATGTAATGCAAACAGCTTATTTTTATACATTAGTTCAAACCTTATCAGTGTTTTAATATTCTATATTTTTACTGATTTTTTTAATTCTTTATCTATTCATTATTAGAGATGAAAATCTACCAATAAGATATATTTACATAGTAGTATTCATAGTCCTGTCAGTCTTTTGCTTTATTTGCTTTATTTAATTTGAGCCTGGATTAATTAACATACAGAACTTTAAAACTTGTATTTCATTGGTGAATTGAGTCTTTTATCATTATGTAGTGACCATCCTTATTTCTTAACTTGAAATTAAAAATTTGTATGAAATTATTTTAACTATACCATCTTTCTTTTGGTTAGTATTTACCTGGTTAATATAAAAAATGCACTTATGTGTGTATATGTGCAGTAAATTTTACAATATATTCAATGTCAGATAATGCATGTTTTACCTCATCACTTGGAAGACGTTTTCCCTCTATTTTCAATTGTTGTTGAGAAGTCAGTAGCTGTCATTCTTTTATTTAATGTTTTTCCTTAGATGGTTTAAGATCTTATCTTTTCCAAAAATAAAATATAAAAGATATTCTTTTTCTTTAAAATTTGGCACTAACACTATGCTTTTTCTGTGGTTGTTTGTGTATGTGTGTGTGATTATCAAGCTTGAGCATTATTAGGCTTGTTATATTAGAATACTGGCATCTTGGGCACCTGGGTGGCTCAGTTGGTTAAGCGACTGCTTTTGGCTCAGGTCATGATCCCGGAGTCCTGGGATGGAGTCCCACATCAGGCTTCCAGCTCAGCGGGAAGCCTGCTTCTCCCTCTGTCCCTCTCCCCTCTCATGCTGTTTCTCTCTTGCTCGCTCTCTAATAAATAAATAAAATCTTAAAAAAATAGGATACTGGCATCTTTTATTGATTCTTGAAATTTGTCAACCAATACCTCTTTAAATATTGCCTCTTCACCATTTCATCTCTTCATGTTTTGGAACACTGATTAGATATTGAGATTTTTCACTTTATTCTTCATATAACTTAGTATTTCCCTACTTTATGTGGTAGAGAGAATTCTATTACAACACCAAGATCTCTGTCCCCAAGGATTATATACATCCTGTATAATTCCATAGAATAATCACTGATATGCTTAGGCTATATTACATGGCAAGTGGACTTCAAAAAGGGAGATTAAATTTGGTGAAACTGATGGAATCAAATAAGTCCTTATAAGGGAATGAGCTCTTTCTGAAGAAGAAATATAAAGCTTTAGAAGTATTGGGCACAAGGGAGATTATCTGTTGCTGGCTTTAAAATGTTGGATGGCATGGTGTATAAGGTATGTAGGGAACCCTTAGGACCTGAGAGAAATCTAGGCTGGGAATCAGCAAAAAATGGATACTTCAATTCTTATTTCTGCTAACAAGCTAAATGAGTTTTGAAGAAGACCTCAAATTCCAAATTAGAACACAGCTAGCTGACACCATGATTTCAGCCTGCTGAGACCTAGCCAGAGAATGTAGTTATGCCCTAACTGGACCTGACATACAGAATGTGAGCTAATAAATGTGTGTGGTTTTAAGCCATGAAGTTTGTGGTAACTTGTTACTCAGCAATAGGAAGCTAATATATTAACCCTCTACCTCTTTAGTATTTCTTTCTGAGTAACTCTTTCAGAGCTATGTTCAAGCTCACTAATTGTCTCTTTAGTTTTGTCTAATCCCTTGCTAATTATAAATGTATTTTTATTCTTATGTCAATTATGACATTATATATGTTTTTTTCATTTCAAAAGTTTGCATTTATTTATTTCAAATTATATGGTCTCTTATACTTTAAACATACTTTCAATTCTTTTAAAATTTACTTTTAAACACAGAACTTTACCTGTGGAAATTTTGAGGCCTGGATTAAAGATGTGTTATTCAGAGAATCGCTTGTTCTATTGCCTAGTGTCTGGGTAAGTTATCAGAGTGGAAGCAATTTCATCTCAATTTTTGGCTTGAAACTTAGGGGATCTTGTAGGTACTGTTGATTTCAGATAAAATTACTTTCACTCTGATAAAAGTGGCTAATGTTCCAAATTTTCAGGGGACTCTATTAGTTATCCCAGCAATACAAATATTTCAGAAAGACAATCCTCATCCCTGCCCTGATGGCAGGATAAAGAGTAGAGTGAAGTATATATAGTTTTATTTTATCTTTACAAAGAACATATGTAGCCTATTAGGCTCAAAGATTCATGCAGTAAGTTCTCCTATATTATTCCTCACTTATAATTTGTTTCCTGTCTTCTATATTCTAACGTCTTAGGCTGTGAAAACACAAGATTAGGTCAACAAACTTGGGAGGCTGAAAAAAAATTAGGTACATTGGCAATTAGCATGAATGAATAAATGTAGGTAATATGATAATATATGGTTTTAAGGCATTCATTCAAATTGAGCATAGCTTAGCATTGATTACTAATTCTAGAATATTGCTAAAGTGATTAATTTAGTACCTGTAAGATGGTAGATGTTTTCCCTTTCCTAAAGTGTGGTCTCTAAGTTGCAGATAAACAATTAGACTAATACTTTAACAACTAGTAATTAAAATACAAAGTAATAGTCAAAATATGATGGTATCTATTTTACATAACTTTAGAAAAATGATATTTGTATTTATATATTGATAAGCTGATGATTTTATTACTTCTGAATGTCCACTTTATTGATGGAGTATTGCCAATTTGCAGAAAACTTTAAAAACTGGATAATTAGCATCTTTAATAAGAAGTAATTAAAACATAAAACTATAGTTAAAATACAATGGGCCCTATTCTTATCTAATTTTTATGAAAATTTGTTTTTTTCTATATTTTCCCTATCTCAATATTGTCTGTAGTAAATATATACATATACATACACACACACACACACATATATAAAATCTTACACCAAGCTAATTTTCATTACCCTAGGGATGAAAAAAGAGGGATATTGTTGGAAACCATATCACAACACTGAAAAAAGACAAAGAATAAATTAGTCTTATCTTTGACTAGATCCAGTCAAAAGATCTGTCTCTACATTTTCAAGGGCATGACAGGTAAGTGAGAGAAATTCTGCTGTAAGAATATAGTCATGAATGGTCTTGAAATAATACCTTTCTTCTTCAGTGACAAATAAGAACCAGAAAGTTTACAATCCACAAAATAAGAACTGAGTTATATGTGGGGTGAGTCTGCCTACAAGGCCCTATCTGGAATAGCTCAGCCTCTGTGGATATAACACTAACCTAGAAGCAAGAAGAGTTGCAAGAATGTCCATGTTACTAATCTGCTGATGTGAAAGTAGAGAAAGGGAAGGGATGCAAGAGAAGAGAAGGATACTTTGTAAGACAGGGAAAGTTAATGAAGAATTAGGGAATTGCTTAGACTTGACTACATTAGTCAGGAAGTCACAGTTTAAAATGAGAATTGTATTTTCCCCTCAGAATTATAGAACTACCCTTGTAATTATTTGGATTCTGGTTATTTTTATATTCCATTTCAATCTATTTTGTGTGTATAGCCTGGGCAGGTAGGTAGGAAGTTAAGTAGGTAGATACATATATACATACATACATTATACATATGTATACATACACCTACAGAAAGAGAACAGAAAAATTGAAAGGTTAAAAGGAGATATGAGTATATAATGAAGGGACTTTAAAATCTCAAAAAGAGATAGAAAACTAAAAATATAGGTTTCAAAGTTATAGAACAAATTTTAATCCTAATATTAAATGCCATCTGTCTCTTTTCCTTCCCACTCCTTCTCTGGGACAGCATGACAGTCTTTCGCATATTCAAAAGGCAAATTTGGACAGCATATCTGCATTTTATTTCCTCATAACTTAGTGGTTTGAATTTACTCTGATATCCTGCATTTAACTTTCATAACAGAGAATAAATCTATTTCCTGAATTATTTACCCACAATTCTTTAATACCATATAATTTACAGATATTCAAGAGATTTAAATCACAAAGATAATAATAAAGTTCAAAATAAATGAAGGAACTCCTCTTATCACATATAATACAGTCTGGTTAGTCTTGGAAGATAATGACATTGGATGATAGACATCAAAACACGTTAATATTTTAGAAATATCAGTGTAGTATTAGCATTAGCATTCGAAAGTTACATATCAAAGGAAAGGCATCAACTGCCCAAGGACATTTAAATACCTAACCACATAGCTAAGGTTATAATATTTTATCCACATGTTGCATTCCCTTAACTTTTGGCTTTATCTATTGTTAAAAATGTCTTCCAGATGCCATCGTTATTGCTATAGATCCATTTTACATTTTAGGCTACCTAAGCTAAAGGAGAAAAATGTTTTAAAATTAAATGTTTTTCTCCTTGAAGGAGAAAATTTAAGAGATTGTCTTACGTTTATTTCCAATTTTATATTGATATATGATATACAAATGCATTAGTAGCTTTCTGAATTTTTATGAGGCTGTGATGTACGCTTTTACTTTTTTTACCACTGGAAATAATTTTACAGGGTAAAAATATACATTTTTTAAATTTTATTTTATTTAAATAAAATATTCTTCTTTATAAAATAAAATATTCTTCACCATCTAGGTGAAGAATAATAAAAAGTCTTGTCCTGTAAAATTTAAAATAAAGTAAAAGGAACATTAAAGTTGTATTTCACAAAATAGAATGTCAGAGACTTGCTATTACTTCACTTTATGTACTATAAACCATAGTTGAATTTATTAGCATTTATTCATAATAATGCTTTATAGGTTGATACCATAATCCTGGTTATTAGATGACAAAAAATAATTATTCTTTTACATTTAGAGAAAATACTAGACATTATAGTTATAATAAATATGCTAGTAGCCCTTTTTATCTAAACTCTGACTTAAATTATTCCTCATATACCTTTTGGCATATACACAATTGTAATATAAAAGAAAATGAGTCAGAATTACTTTTCATTTATTAGGACTTTATTCTTTTAAATAATTATTTAGAATGTTCAATATAAAACACAAACTAATTTTATTTTTAAAGAAAACTCAAAGAAACTTTTATTATGTAGCTACAAAGTACCCAGTACTTTGAAAGTCTGAATAAATTCAAAGAATATTTGAATAACAATAATTAAGTTCACCTTTATTAAACACTTTATAATCTTCCAGGCACTGTTCTAAGTCCTTTAGATGTACTAACTCATTTAATTATCATAATAACTTCATGAAATAGTAACTCTTCTTTCTCCCATTTTACAGATAAAAAAATTAAATTTTTGTGACTGTTTATTAAGTAAACTAAGTAAATTTACCCTCATATCATACTTATTTTGTGCTTTGCTGGCAAAATGACATTTCAGGTAGAAAAGATCATCAAGTTTGACCTATTAAGGATTTGAGTGAGAAACTGAAATTGTAACTGTCATTTTTTTTCTATAATCAGGCAAAATTATACACATTTTTACAATGCAAAATTATACAAACAAAAGTAACTTTTTTATAAAAATATATGTTAATATTGTATATGGTAGTGTGGAAAACTAAAGAAATGTAGAAAAAAACCTATTTCATGTCCTCAATGATGATGAAATGTAGCTCAAAATAAATGAAAAAATGAGACCTGTGATATGCAGTAGTCTAGACAAGTAGCAGACTTGTTCAGAACATAGTAACGTTCAGGTATGTTTGCAGGTGAACTAGCAATAAAAGTCCAAAACAGATCATGTGTGATGAGACAGGAAAGCAGTCATTATGTACTATGAAGAAAGGGTAGCCTAGAAGTACTGTGATTCCAGTCCTTTAGAGCTCTGGTGTGGGAAGTATAGACCCAAATACTAAAGGAAAGGACTGCATCATCAGAAAATCAATCCCAAAACCCAGTTATTAGATATGAGGTCTAAGCTCAGAATTGGACTCAATATATAGTGGATTTCATTCTATTTCACCTAAGTTCTGAAATGATATCCCCTTAATTACCCAGAAAGTAAAGATGATGATGACTGGACCAAGCCTATTGGGGTATAAGTGGTGGTATCAGAAGGACACTAGTGTATATTTAGTATTTGGATCAAAAGGAACTATAGAGTTCAGGCTAGCACAGAGATAATGATTTTCAGTGAAAGCTTTCTTTCTCACAATCTGATAAGAAAAAAAATATGGATCCACAACTGTATGGTCAACTAATCTTTTGACAAAGCAGGAAAGAATATCCAGTGGAAAAAAGTCTCTTCAACAAATGGTGTTGGGAAAACTGGACAGCAACATGCAGAAGAATGAAACTGGACCACTTTCTTACACCAAACACAAAAATAAATTCAAAATGTATGAAAGACCTAAATGTGAGACAGGATAGCGTCAAAATCCTCGAGGAGAACACGATGTACCCACCTCTTGACCTCGACCATACCAATTTCTTACTAGACACATCGTAGGAGCAAGCAAAACAAAAACAAAATTGAAACTTTAGGACTTCATCAAGGTAAAAAGCTTCTGCACAGCGAAAGAAACAATCAACAAAACTAAAAGGCAGCCCATGGAATGGGAGAAGATACTTACAAATGACATATCTGATAAAGGGTTAGTATACAAAATCTATAAAGAACTAATTCAAAAACCAAATAATCCAGTTAAGAAATGGGCAGAAAACATGAGCAGACATTCTTTTTTTCCAAAGACATCCAGATGACTAACAGACACACGAAAAGATACTCAATATCACTCATAATCAGGGAAATACATATCAAAACCAGGATGAGATACCACCTCACACCTTCACAATGGCTAAAAAACAATACAGGAAACAATAGATGTTGGTGAGGATGTGGAGAAAGGGGAGCCCTCCTGCACTGTTGGTAGGAATGCAACCTGGTGGTGCAGCCACTCTGGAGAAACAGTATGGAGTTTCCTTAAAAAGTTAAAAATAGAACTACCCTATGATCCAGTAATTGCACTACTAGGTATTCATCCAAATGTTACAAAAATACTGACTCAAATGGGCACATGCATCTGGGTGTTTATAGCAGCATTATCAACAATAGCCAAACTATGGAAAGAGCCCAAATGTCCATCGACCGATGAATGGATAAAAAAATTCTGATTATATATTATATATATAATTATAATATATATAAATGGAATATTACTCAGGCATCAAAAAGAATGTGATCTCACCATTTGCAACAACATGGATGAAGCTGGAGTGTATTATGCTAAGCAAAATAAGTCAAGCAAAGAAAGAAAAATACCACAAATACCATATGATTTCACTCATGGGGAATTTAAGAAACAAACCAGCTGAACACAGGGGAAGGAAAGAAAAAGAGGGAAGCAAACCATAGGATACTCTTAATTATAGAGAACAAACTGAGGGTTGATGGAGGGGAGGTGGGAGGGAGATGGGATAAATGGGTGATGGGCATTAAGGAGGGCACTTGTGTTGAGCACTGGGTGTTATGTAAATGATGAATCACTAAATTCTACTCCTGAAATCAATATTACATTATATGTTAACTAACTAGAATTTAAGTAAAAATTTGAAGAAAAAAAATGATGTGTTTATGTAATCAGTAGCTCTCTTGCATGGGAACTGAAAAGGACAGAGTTAAGGTAAAAGATAGGGTTCATATATACATAATGAAACTGCCTTCCTAACTTTTTGCGTGGTCTCCCACAGATCAGCAGTCTTAATTAGGGAAAATAAGGTGGATGGGCTTATGGTGGTTATTTAAGTGCCATTCATTTCTTCCACTTGTATTTCATATTTAAGTGTCAATTCAATTGAGTATTAACTTAGCAATTGCCAAATATACTTTCAGAACACAAAGTGAGTTATCAGTAGAAAAATCATGGTATTTAGAGTAAGAGAGAAATGAAAAATTGAATCCTGAGTCCACCACTTACTGAGTAGCAAGTCAGTTCCAAGTTGAGTAAGTTACATGACTTCTGTAAGACCCAGCTTTCTTATCTATTTAATATAAATACTAAAATTTCCCTTACAGGGTGACTTAATGAGGACTAAACAAGGTAATGCATGCCAAACAAAAAGCAGTTTCTTTATGAATGAATAATAGTTATTATTACAGAGAGTACTGACCTTGAGTTTCCAACTCATTACATCTGACTCTGTTTAATTATTTAAACTTTTTTTAAAGATTTTATTTCTTTATTTGAGAGGGAGAATGAGAAAGAAAGAGCATGAGTGGGGGAGAGTCACAGGGAGAAGCAGACTCCCTGCTGAGCAGGGAGCCCAAAGCAGGATTCAGTCCCAGGACTCCAGGATCATGACCTGAGCCGAAGGCAGTTGCTTAACCAACTAAGCCACCAAGGAGCCCCTGTTTACTGATTTATATTAAAATATATCTTTTTCTCCACTTTGCTGGAGTAAATCATCTTATTAATGTCTTTTACTTAAAACATATATCCCATCTCTCAAAAACATACCATCTCTAAACATTTCTCTTACTCCAACCCACATAATCACCTAGTCACCAAGGTCAGTGAAATGCAACTTTCACTTAACTAATATTGTGGGTTGAATTGGTGTCCTCTCTGTCTTGCCTTCCCTTACCCACTGCTTCTCTCATGGTCCAGGTCATTCAATTAGCCTCTTTCATAGGTGTCTTCAATTTTCATATCCCCATTCTCTCCTTGAGTTACTTTTTTAACAAAGCTCAAATCATTTCACTCCCAAAAAGAAGAAACTTCATTTACACCCACTGCTGAAAGAATACACTCGAGTCTTTTATGTGGTCTTTGTGAATGTTTAAATTATCTTTTGACCTTAATTTTTCTATATTCCTATTAACCCACATTTCCTAAAGTGTCCCAATTGCTGCCTGGCTTTAGGTATACTTAAGTATTTTTATGCTCTTACTGCCATTTTTTATCATCTATTTCAAAATCAAATATTAGCACAACTTTGAAGCTTTCTCTGAACTCAGAGTCACCATTAAGTTATTCTCCTTCTATGTATAAATATTAAATTATATGAATGAAAAAATTACTTTATTGCACCTTAAATTCACCTATTATTTATTCTGTCTTCCATATTATGCTCTTTGAGGACAGAGAATCTGAGCAAATTTTTAATTTTTAAATTCTTTCTACATCTTACAGAAGAAGATATGCAATAAACATTTATCAAATGGAATGGCACTGATGAAGTCATATGCCTACAAATACACCCTCACAAGGTCTTGCAATAGTATTATAGGTCAGTGCTATTGTTAAAACAACTAAATCAATGAAAAATATAGATTATCTTCATGATACTGATTATGTAAACAATTCTTAAGGAGGGTAAAATAAAGAATCATAAAAGAAATGACTGATAAATTCCAGTTCATTAAAATTTTTTTTTAATTTTATTGTTAGGTTATCACCATACATTACATCATTAGTTTTTGATGTAGTGTTCCATGATTCATTGTTTGCATATAACACCCAGTGCTCCATTCAGTACACGCCCTCTTTGATACTCATCACCAGGCTAACCCATCCCCCCACCCCCTCCCCTCCCCTCTAGAACTCTCAGTTTGTTTCTCAGAGTCCATAGTCTCTCATGGTTCGTCTCCCCCTCTGAATCCCCCCCCTTCATTTTTCCCTTCCTACTATCATCCTTTTTTTTTTTTTAACATATAATGTATTATTTGTTTCAGAGGTACAGGTCTGTGATTCAACAGTCTTCTACAATTCACAGCGCTTACCATAGCACCCTATGTCTATCACCTCAGTTCATTAAAAATTAGAATATCTGTTCATCAAAGGACACCACCAAAAGTAAAAAAGTAAAAAAAAGTATAATGAGACTTGGAGAGAATATTTAACATATAATATAAAATAACATAATACAATAACATATAATGCAACATAGTTTATATTTACTTATATATAAATATATATTATATATGTGTATATATATAAAATCTTCAATAAAAGACTCATATTGAGTACATGGCTACTCATACAAATCAGTATTAAAAATTTTTTAAACCCATTTTTGAACAAAAGACTCAAATACAAACTTCAGAAAAAAGTGGTATCCAAATGGATAACCAATACATAAACCTGTGCTTGCCATTTATTGTCATCAAGAAAATAAAAATGAAGTCATTATTATACCATTCTATACATAAGACTAGCAATGATGGCAAATTTTGATGAGGATCTGGAATCTCTAGAATGTTCACACATATAATTGATAATGTTCAGATTTTTAATATAAATGATAATATAATATAGCACAGACACTTTTGGAAAACTATTTGTCCATACCTACTAAAAACCTGAACATGTGTATCTTATGACCTGGCAATAGTACTCCTAAGTTTATATCAAATATAATGAGTACATATATCTTCTTATGTACAGATACAAGAATACTCGTATCAACTTCATTCATAGTAGCCCAAACCTGGACATAATCCAAATATTCTTTAATAGTCCACAAGTCCATTTCTATAAAGTTCAAAACAGGCAGTACTAATGCATTGGTGATACCTGTAATAGTATTCAATGGTGACAGACAGTAGCTACACTTGGGGTGAGAATAGCATAATATATAGATTTGTGGAATCACTATGCTGTACCCCTGAAACCAATTTAACATTTTGAGTCAACCATGCTTTAAAAAAAAAATAAAGTAATTAAGACAAAGAGTTTATCTCTTAAGAAGATATATGACTGAGAGGGGAGCAAGATGGCGGAGGAGTAGGAGACCTGGATTTCCTCTGGTCTCAGGAATTCAGCTGGATAGGGATCAAACCATTCTGAATACCTACGAACTCAACAGGAGATCGAAGAAAAGAATAGCAACAACTCTCTGAACAGGAAAGCGACCTCTTTCTGGAAGGTAGGACATGCGGAGAAGTGAATCCGAGGTGATATTCGGGAGGATAGATGCCGGGGGAGGGGGCCTCCATCCGCCACTTCTGGCAAGTGATAGAGCCGTGGAGCACAAAATCAGAAATTTTAGAAGTTGGCTCCACTGAGGGATGTCGCTCCAGTGGCTAAGTGGGGGTGGAACCCTCACGGGACAGTGGGGTCTCAGGACTCTCGGGGTCACAGAAAGACCAGGGGTGCCTGAGTGCGGCAGAACTCCTGGGTATCAGAATGGGGAAGCCAGCTGGAGAGACGGAGCCGAGGCGCGGGCTCTCAGCTCGGGGTTGTCATAAACTGTGATCGATGACACAGTCAGGCCACTGCACTTCCAGCAGGGACCCAACAAGCAGCAGATCCAGGGAGACTCCCCTTCCTCCCCTGGGAGGAGTGGTGCAGGAGTGCACCGCAGGGATCTGCTGGGTTTGGAGACTCCATACGGTGTCATGTGCCAGAAATAGAAATGCTCGGTCACAGGCCGGGTGAGCACGGAGTGCGGCCGGAGACTGGGGAGACGGAACTGATTGCTTTTCTCTGGGGGGTGCATTGAGGAGTGGGGCCCCAAGTTCTCGGCTCCTCTCTGGCGGATTGGGAGGCCGCCATTTTCATTCTTGTCCTCCAAAGCTGTACCGAAAGCTTGCAGGGAACAAAAGCTCCTGAGAGCAAACCTGAGCAGATTACTTAGCCCAGACCAACAAAGGCAGGGCAATTCCACCTCGGGCAAAAACATTTGGGAACCACAGTAACAGGCCCCTCCCCCAGAAGATCAGCATGAACAGCCAGACAAGACCAAGTTTACGGACCAATGAGAATGGCAGAACTCCAGCGCTACGGGAATAATGCACATAGAATTCATGACTTTATACCATGATTCTTTAGTCTTTCCAGGTTAATTTTTTTAACATTTTTTTTTAATTTTTCTTTTTCCCTTTTTCAACCAACATCTTATCAATCCCTTTTTTAAAAAATCTTTTTTTACTTTTCATTTTTAGAGTCATATTCTATCCCTTCATAGTAGTTAACCTTATTTGGTTATTTGCCAATTATATAAGGCAATTAATAACAAAAGCAAAGAAACACATTGACAACAATACAATAATAGTGGGGGACTTTAACACCCCCCTTACTGAAATGGACAGATCATCTAAGCAAAAGATCAACAAGGAAATAAAGACTTTAGATGACACACTGGACCAAATACACTTCACAGACATATTCAGAACATTCCATCCCAATGCAACAGATACGCATTCTTCTCTAGTGCCCATGGAACATTCTTCAGAATTGATCACATCCTAGGTCACAAATCAGGTCTCAACCAGTACCAAAAGATTGGGATTATTCCCTGCATATTTTCAGACCATGATGCTTTGAAACTAGAACTCAATCACAAGAGGAAAGTCGGAAAGAACTCAAATACATGGAGGCTAAAGAGCACCATACTAAAGAATGAATGGGTCAACCAGGAAATTAAAGAAGAATTAAAAAAATTCATGGAAACCAATGAAAATGAAAACACAACTGTTCAAATCTTTGGGATGCAGCAAAGGCAGTCTAAGAGGAAAGTATATAGCAATACAAGACTTTCTCAAGAAACAAGAAAGGTCTCAAATATACAACCTAACCCTACACCTAAAGGAGCTAGAGAAAAACCAGCAAATAAAGCCTAAACCCAGCAGGAGAAAAGAAATAATACAGATCAGAGCAGAAATCAATGAAATAGAAACCAAAAGAACAGTAGAACAGGTCAACGAGATTAGGAGCTGATTCTTTGAAGAATTAAAAAGATTGATAAACCCCTAGCCAGACTTATCAAAAAGAAAAGAGAAATGACCCAAATCAACAAAATCATGAATGAAAGAGGAGAGATCACAACCAACACTAAAGAAATACAATTATAACACTATATTATAAGCAACTATATGCCAGCAAATTAGATAACCTAGAAGAAATGGATGCTTTCCTAGAGAGGTATCAACTACCAAAACTGAACCAGGAAGAAATAGAAAACCTGAACAAGACCTATAACCACTAAGGAAATTGAAGCAGTCATCAAAAATCTCCCAACAAACAAAAGTCCAGAGCCAGATGGCTTCCCAGGGGAATTCTATCAGACATTTAAAGGAGAATTAATACCTATTCTCCTGAAACTGTTCCAAAAAATAGAAATGGAAGGAAAACTTCCAAACTCATTTTATGAGGCCACCATTACCATGATTCCCAAACCAGACAAAGACCCCAACAAAAGGAGAACTACAGACCAATATCCTTGATGAACATGGAGGCAAAAATTCTCACCAAAATACTAGCCAATAGGATCCAACAGTACATTAAAAGGATTATTCACCACAACCAAGTGGGATTTATCCCTGGGCTGTAAGGTTGGTTCAACATCCACAAATTAATCAATGTGATACAATACATTGACAAAAGAAAGAACAAGAATCATATGATCCTCTCAATAGATGCAGAAAAAGCATTTGACAAAGTACAGCATCCTTTCTTGATCAAAACTCTTCAGAGTATAGGAATAGAGGGGACATACCTTAATATCATAAAAGCCATCTATGAAAAACCCACAGCGAATATCATTCTCAATGGGGAAAAAGTGAGAGCTTTCCCCCTAAGGTCAGGAACGTGGGGGGATGTCCACTATCACCATTGGTATTCAACATAGTATTAGAAGTCCTAGCCACAGCAATCAGACAACAAAAAGAAATCAAAGGCATCCAAATCGGCAAAGAAGAAGTCAAACTCTCACTCTTTGCAGATGATATGATACTTTATGCGGAAAACCCAAAAGACTCCACCCTAAAACTGCTAGAACTCATACAGGAATTCAGTAAAGTGGCAGGATATAAAATCAATGCACAGAAATCAGTGGCATTCCTATACACCAACAACAAGAGAGAAGAACGAGAAATTAAGGAGTCAATCCCATTTACAATTGCACCCAAAACCATAAGATACCTAGGAATAAATCTAACTAAAGTGGCAAAGGATCTGTACTCAGAAAACTATAAAATACTCATGAAAGAAATTGAGGAAGACACAAAGAAATGGAAAAACGTTCCATGCTCACGGATTAGAAGAACAAATATTGTGAGGATGTCAATGCTACCTAGAGCAAACTACACATTCAATGCAATCCCCATCAAAATATCATCCACTTTTTTCAAAGCAATGGAACAAATAATCCTAAAATTTGTATGGAACCAGAAAAGACCCTGAATAGCCAGAGGAATGTTGAAAAAGAAAAGCAAAGCTGGCAGCATCACAATTCCGGACTTCCAACTGTATTACAAAGCTGTCATCATGTAGACAGTATGGTACTGGCACAAAAACAGACACATAGATCAATGGAACAGAATAGAGAGCCCAGAAATGGACCCTCAACTCTATGGTCAACTCAACTTCGACAAAGCAGGAAAGAATGTCCAGTGGAAAAAAGACAGTCTCTTCAACAAATGGTGTTGGGAAAATTGGACGGCCACATGCAGAAGAATGAAACGGGACCATTTGCTTACACCAGGCACAAAAATATACTCAAAATGGTTGAAAGACCTAAATGTGAGACAGGAGTCCATCAAAATCCTAAAGGAGAACACAAGCAGCAACCTCTTCGACCTCAGCTGCAGCAACTTCTTCCTAGAAACATCGCCAAAGGCAAGGGAAGCAAGGGCAAAAATGAACTATCGGGACTTCATCAAGATCAAAAGCTTTTGCACAGCAAAAGAAACAGTCAACAAAACCAAAAGACAACTGACAGAATGGGAGAAGATATTTGCAAATGACATATCAGATAAAAGGCTAGTATCCAAAATCTATAAAGAACTTATCAAACTCAACACCCAAAGAACAAATCATCCAATCAAGAAATGGGCAGAAGACATGAACAGACATTTTTCCAAAGAAGACATCCAAATGGCCAACAGACACATGAAAAAGTGCTCAACATCGCTCAGCATCAGGGAAATCCAAATGAAAACCTCAATGAGATACCACCTCTCACCAGTCAGAATGGCTAAAATTAACAAGTCAGGAAATGACAAATGTTGGCGGGGATGCGGAGAAAGGGGAACCTTCCTACACTGTTGGTGGGAATGCAAGCTGGTGCAGCCACTCTGGAAAACAGTATGCAGGTTCCTCAAAATTTGAAAATAGAGCTACCATACGATCCAGAAATTGCACTACTGGGTATTTACCCCAAAGATACAAATGTAGGGATCTGAAGAGGTACATGCACCTCGATGTTTATAGCAGCAATGTCCACAATAGCCAACTGTGGAAAGGGCCAAGATGTCCATGCCAAGATATCCAGATGAATGGATAAATAAGAGGTGGTATATATACACAATGGAATATTATGCAGCCATCAAAAGGAATGAGATCTTGCCGTTTGCAACGACATGGATGGAACTGGAGGGTGTTATGCTGAGTGAAATAAGTCCATCAGAGAAAGACATCTATCATATGACCTCACTGATATGAGGAATTCCTAATCTCAGGAAACAAACTGAGTGCTGCTGTAGTGGGGTGGGGTGGGAGGGATGGGGTGGCTGGGTGATAGACATTGGGGAGCGTATCTGCTATGGTGAGTGCTGTGCATTGCACAAGGCTGTTGAATCACAGATCTGTACCTCTGAAACTAATAATGCAATAAATGTTAAGAAAAAAAAAGAAGAAGATAGCAGGAGCGGAAGAATGAAGGGGGGGAAATTGGAGGGTCGATGAACCATGAGAGATGATGGACTCTGAAAAACAAACTGAGGGTTTTAGAGGGGAGGGAGTGGAGGTATGGGTTAGCCTGGTGATGGGTATTAAAGAGGGCACATTCTGCGTGGAGCACTGAGTGTTATACACAAACAATGAATCATGGAACCCTACATCAAAAACTAATGATGTAATGTATGGCGATTAACATAACAATAAAAAAATTTAAAGAGAAAAAGGATATATGACTGAGATGCTGGAAAACTATATGTTTGAGAAATGTGCACATTATTGTATGTTTATTATACCTTAACATAAATATCTTATAGTAAAGATTTCATATGTGAAGTAAATTTTAACTTCCCACTGTTATTCACAGCTCTTTCAAAAGCAACATCACTTTTCATAACAAAAATTTACCATCCTATATGAACTGCTTAGATAATAGACCTAAACACAAAATTTCAGAAAAAAATGTTACACTAATTTCATATATAAAGGAAGAAAATTAAAGCAAGATATTTCAAAATGTTAGTATTTGTGGATGATTAACTGGAAGACATTGAAATAGTCACATGCTTGAACATTTACATCTAATCATCATAAATGCAAGCACTATGAACAACTGATTTAGCTGTGTAGACAGACAAATGACATGCATGGCATTGTCTTTAATAGTGTGATTTATAAAATGGTAAACACTGGTAAAATCCTGACAAAAAAAAAAAGGCATTCTTCTTTATATGTGATGCTTATATTTCTGAAAATTTTAGTATACACAAAAACTGTGCAACATGTATTTTGTGTTTAAATGAAAAAGAGAAAGGGTCTAGGCTCACATAAGTAAATTATTTAGATACATACGTATTACAATGGTAACTTAAAAGTAATAAGGGATTGTGCCAAGTATTTTACAAAGATTAACAAATCTGGCCCATCTGAGTTTTAAATGTCACAAAGACCCTATTCTTATAACCACTCAAAATTTTCACTATGTACATTTGATCCTTGAACACCTGGGTTTGAACTGCATAAATCTGCTTATACAAACGGATTTTTTACAGCACAGTACTGTAAATGTATTTTCCTTTCCTTATGATTTTCTTAATAATATTTTTTTCTAGTTTATTGTGAGCATACAGTATATAATACATATAACATACAAAATATGTGTTAATCAACTGTTTATGTTACTCTAAGGCTTCTGGTCAGCAGTAGGCTATTAGTAGTTAAGTGTTTGGCAAGTCAAAAGTTATACATAGATTTTTGACTATGGAGGTTGGCACCTCTAACCCTCGTGTTGTTCAAGGGTCAACAGTACTAAAAAGTTTCCCTAGATGGTGATGCACCCTACGGAGAACAACTGCTTTACTAAGTCAAATGCTATGAGCAGCTGGACATTTACATGTTACTGACAAAGGAAAGATTACAAAAACTTTCTTAGCATTAGAATACCATATAAAGAAATACACAATGAAGACTTAATGTCATAATAATCCTTACAAAGACTTAAAAGTCCATAGTTTTCCTACACTTAACTCTCTTAAAAGCAATAAACTCAATAATGAAATATATGGCATCCAAAAAAGAAATAACTTGACAGTGGAATGACTTTTTACATCTCGAAATTTAGTTTTAAATAATCTGTACTAATGATAAGTAAATATAAAGCACAAATTCATTAGATAGAAAAAAAGTGAAGGTATTGTGACAAGTGAAAATTAACTTTAAGTTTTCTTTCTTGAAATAGGTACTTAATAAGTCTGTTTCATTAAAAATTTTTATATCACAAAGTTTATCAATAAACAATGAGATTAGATGATGCTAATTTTTAATTTTATATAAAAATTTTATTTTACAATGTTCACCCATTTGAATACTTAAAAATATTCTACAGAGCTTTAATTATATTTTGTGATAAACATTTTGTGTGACATTTTTAAAACCAATTAACTCAACAATGAAATATTCAAATCCATTTTGATAAATCCATTTTGTTATGTGCCTACATATTACAATAAATATAGCTGCAAAATATATTATCTGAAAGGCAGTGTAAGAGCTACTGTATGTCAAACTTTGGCATTAAAAGAAAAAAAACAGTTACATAGTATGCTTAATATTCCTTCAGACACAAATATCTCTTTGAATAGGACCTAAAGGTATAAATTTCAGACCACATGTGCACACCACATGAGCAGGTGAAAGAGTGAATAGGGAAACGTGAAGACAGTTGTGCCCCAAATCAAATCACTCCAATATGTATTTCTGCAACTGTTATAAATCTAACATTTTCTTTTAACTAGTACATTCAAAATATTTAAGCAAATCAGCTTATGTATATAAAAGAAATGTGATCTCTCTATTTGATTTCTCTATATTAGTTTGATACTATACAAAGCTGCATGAAGATACACTTCTGCATATTTAATCTATACAACCCAAGTAATTACCTTAATAATATACTAATTAAAACCACAGATGGTGAGAATATTAAAAGCAATGTATTATTTATTTATTTTGTAATTGTAATTGTAATTGTACTTTTGTACAATTGTAATTATTTCATTTCTTCACACAATTTGACTTTAAACCCATTTGATTAATTAATTACTAAATGACACGGTATTATTTCTTATAACTGAGTAGGTTTAATTCTGCCTTACAATCTGTTGGTGAAGTTTTGCTTAGTTTACACAAACTAATAACATGAAAAGCTGCCATGGTCTCTTCAATGAAAGAGGTAATAAGGAGTGACAGCTTCTTTTTTCTTGAATAAAAATGCCTTTAATTCTTTAGTAGATATATTTTTTTTAAATCTTATGAATGTAGATTATAGAGCCTTCAATGTTTTACCAAGTTATTCTTGAACTTTATATATCCTATTAGAAGTTAACTGTGATACGGTTAAAATGAAAAAGGGATTTTTAAACTTTTTGGGGGGATTATTAAATTAGAAGTAGCTCCAATTTGTTTTTATTAATTTAAATATCAAAAAGGTGAGCTGTTTTCTGTATACTAATTTGGCATAAAATAAAACACAATTATGTCTATGAAATACCTCAATACTTTTCTCTCATCATTTAAAAAATTACCCACTTCTTATAGATGTCATTTGACATGACTCTAATGATAAGAATATTTCTTGTAGTATTGTCCATTTGAATAAGTCTGCATAGTGAACCTGAATTATATTAATTGATATGTGAATATATAGAAAAAAAATCACTCACCAAGTAGACTTATTTCAAACTGAATGAAATGTTATAGATTTCATTTGCTCCTTATATATACAGTGATGGTATTTAAAAAATTATTATCAATGATAATTGGTACAAAAGTTAAAAAAATTATGACTAAACTAAATTAAATACATAATATCACCAATATGTTAGGCATGGAAAAATGCTAATTACTTTGAACCATAATAATGAGTATATAATTGTTTAGCCTGAATTCAGAGCTGTGATATCTAATAATATATAGCTAATAAATAAATCTTTCAAATAGGCATGTCTTTCTCTCTCTTTACATATATATATATACACACACACACACACACACACACATATACATGCATATACACATACATACATACACACATATATGTTGTGATATATATAGGTATAAACATATATTTATATAAAAATAAAAGTTCTTGAAAAATAAATAAATAAAGTTCTTTTAGGTTAACCAAGCTATTTTCCTTATGGTATTAATAATTAATTACCTTGCTATTATTAAAGACTCCAAGAAACCATTCTCATTTATAACAGCTAGGTGTTGAGAGAGACTTTTGAGGATAAAAATATTTTAAAAAGTAAACAAACTGATGCTATAATTTAAAAATCAAAATTAAGAAACTTCAAATGGAGTACCTTTATCACCAATTTACTTTATAAACTTCAATCTGTCACCAAATATGCACTAATATCCTTAGTTAAAACTTAAAGAAAATACCCTATAGCTTGAAAGTGCCCACTGTATATACCAAAAAATGTATGTGAAGAAACCAGCCTGACTGAAAAACAGAGATTCTCTATTCTTGCACCACATTAATCATGGTTGGAAACTCTGGTGAGAGCTATAAAAAAACTGACTAAAAAAATAAATGCAAATGAATAAATGACTGCCAAACAGTGTGATGCTATCAAGCTCAAAACCTGTGCAAGCAATATACTTATTACACACTTGCTTTAACAACTTGCTTCACAGAAGAATATCAAAAGAGAGCAAGAATTAATTAGTTCCTACTGCTCTGTTGTGTCTCTTGGCTAATTCACAAAGAAGTGACGAGGTGTTTATACCTGAGAAATACAGACTGGAAAACAAATCAGCAAAGTATCCCAATTTCTGCCCTTGAAACCGTGAAATTCAAGCCAATTTGGAGCCAGCTATACTCTTTCAGATCCTACAGGAAAGCTAAGGTAGAGCTTCTGGTCCCTTTTGAGTAGGAAAAGGATTTCACAATGGACTGTTGGAAAATTCAGACAATCTGATTTAATGATAGCATTTATGTAGTATATGCTTATTTTAAAATTTGAAACTGCATGAAAGAAAAAGCAAGACCATTTTCACAATCTCCTCTCCCATGAGAACATAGCCTAGTAACTATTTGTTAGAATAAATAAATAATACAGCAAACAAAAGGAGCTACGAAGAACTGGTTCTCTCTCACTGACCCTTTCTTCCTTCAATCTCTCCTACAAATGTCTCCAGAGTTCTATTATCAGTCTTCTCAGATTCTCTCCATGAGGGACTTAATTTATTTCCATTACTTCAAGCTCCTCTTTTATGGTGATTCCTCCCAAATTCATGTATCAATCTTGACATTTCTCTTTTGTGTCAAACTCATTTGGGTGTTTCTGCTATGACACAACATGTGTGACTGAACATACTTCATACCCTGCAAAATCATGCACTCAAACTAATGAGGCTTAAGGGAAAACTACAGATGGAATGTACCACTAAAAACTGTGTTACCTTGTACAGAGTGCCAACAAAACAATAATAATTCTAATAAAAATAGCAAACAGTTTACAAGAGAAAATCCCTAATAAGTAGAGAAATATTCCTGAAAATATAGGATTTGGCCTTAAAAATGGTAAAGGTAATTTTTTTTGTTTTCTTTTTAATTTAATTTTATTATATTATGTTAATCACCATACATTACATCATTAGTTTTTGCTGTAATGTTCCATGATTCATTGTTTGCATATAACACCCAGTGCTCCATTCAATATGTGCCCTTTGGTAAAGGTAATTTTATGGTAGTTTAAGAAAGTTCAAGTCTCCTGAATTACAGAGACATATCAAAATAAACAAAGGGAAGAGAGAAGCACTTCTAAGGAAGAACATGTGGCCCAAAGGAATATGGAATGAATGAATATCATCAACAATAATGCATTTAAGCTGAGTTACTGCACACTGTATTCAGGTGCATTTTCTTTAGGTTGGAAAACATTAATGTTCTGAGAAAATTTGCTTATGAACCAAAACAAATTCTGTATGATAATCACATATAGCCGATTTATGCAATAAGGTAAAAAGTAATTTGCACTACAGAAAGTCATTGTAACAGGATAGAATTTCTAAATGTTAAAGAAAAATGCCCCTATTTGTGTGACTTTATTGAGATGCATTACTTGAATGAGCAGGTGAAATCCATCAAATAATTGGGTGAACACATAACCAACCTGAGCAAGATGGGGCTCCTGAATCTGACATGGCAGAGTACCTCTTTGACAAGCACACCTTGGGAAATAGTAATAATGAGAGCAAAGCCTTAGGCTGTCTTTCCAAGCTGGAAGGGTTTCTCCCCTGGTCACCACGGCAGTGCATGCACGTTGGAGTTACCCATCCCCTTTCTATAAGTTGTACCAAAACATCTACTTAACTTCTTGTCTTTTATACTATTCATTCAAATAAAGTATTGGACCCCCTCTCCCCCACCCAAATAAATAAATAAATAAATAAATAAATAAATAGAAATAGTTATGAAATAATTTCAGCTAGATATTTATAGGCTTTTCAAACTCAAATGAGTCCCCAGGTGAAACTTTCTATCATCTGCTATAGACATGCTATTCCTCATTTATCACTTGCTTGGGATAATGTCCTTATTGTCATTTAGGCCTTAAAATACTGAAGTAGCAACAGCAACAACCACTCTTTGAGAATCTTTGGAGTTAGACAAGGGTTGACTCCCAAGACACACATTGCTTCAATTGTGAGCAAACCATATAATGTTCATAATCAAAATTCATATCTATTAAAGTAGAGAGTAATTTATATCACTTTTGTTAGCATTAAGTAAAACGATGTTTGAAAATATTTTGGCACAATGCCTAACACTTCTAAACAAACAGTAGCCATTATGATCGTCAATTTCATTTATTGCTTAAATGACGAAACCCAATGTCTTTCACTCTACTTCCATTATCACAACTATAGTATCCTCATTAGCTATTTCCTGAATAATTAAATATGTTTCTTAAATTAAAAATGGTTTTTTCAAATATTCTTTCATGTTTTTAAAATCAGAGGAAAACAACTGTATCTTATGAGTTATTAAATCATAATTAAAATTTCCAGAGGCCTAATAAGATTTGAACCAGATGGTTTTGAAAAACGTACAACTATACGTAGCTACAAGTTTCTCTTTTATCATTTCATTAGTAGTATCAATGACAAGACCTTATGTCTGAAAACAGAATCAACAGAGTATTGAAGTTGACTTATGGAAATATCTTCCACTTTCTCCTCTTTATCTTCCAATTTTAATTCCTTCCAACATATTCATATGCAAGCTCATATATACACATTAGTTATATACACATTGCTTCCATCTGGAGAAAATAACTCTGATTACAAGCCCCAGAGTATTGGCTCTCTCCAGCATTAGAATCAACCAGGTAAAATGTAATAAATTACAATGTGGGACACCATCCATGAGCATAATTAGATAAAGTTGCCTATCTTATATCCATTCCCTAAGGCCCAACATGACTCTCAGAAATAATGTTAACCTGTGCTCACTAAGTTTATACTTAGTAAACATTTAAATCCAATTGGAAATAGTCAAGTGAAAAGAAACATTTTTTCA
The DNA here is from genome assembly GCF_009762305.2 of Zalophus californianus. NCBI lineage: Eukaryota > Metazoa > Chordata > Mammalia > Carnivora > Otariidae > Zalophus > Zalophus californianus. Next base: position 24,959,960 of record NC_045606.1, on the reverse strand, counting down.
CAGTTAGAAAATATATTTATGAGTGAACTTTTATAATAAGATAAATGGACAATATGGTTTAAATTAAATTTAGGTATTAATGTTTTAATATGTCGTTCTTACAAATATTTGGTCTGTTGGTAGACAGATCTAACAAAGAATTTATGATTATGTATATTAATAAGGATATGCATCTCCATTAGACTTTGATTTCTTCAACAGTAATGAATAGTTTAAATTATTGTTATGATTAAAATAGAACCTGGAGTAAAACTGCTATTTAGAAGTGCTTGCTGAATAAATGAGTAAATGATTCAACAGAAAAACAGATTTATCTGTTCTCTTAAATGATTGGTGTCCCATGTTTCAGTATATGTGAAACTACGGCAGAATTTTTTATTTCTTATCTCTTAATCTAATTCATTTTCTAATGTAAGTACATCCATCTCCCCATTTGGATGACTCACAGTTAAAAGTAGAAGAGGAAATGGAAATGGGGATAAGCAGTGTGCTAAACAAAGAAAGCGTGGGCTTAAAATCCAAACACTTCTGGTACAAAATAAAGGCACTCCACAGTATCTCTATTATGTCCTACCTCCAATCCTAAGGAGGTTATTTTTAAAAATGGCTACTAAATTATGTACAATCAAGGGTGTCTGCTGTTATGACTTTTCTTTTTTAGAGCCCTGTCAGGCAAACAGGACCAAGGAGTAAAAATTATAAGGAAGTAGTACCTGGTTTTAGTCCAGTTTTATTCAAGACTGCACAACAAAAACCTAGGATACTATCCGACACATAGAAGATACTTAATAAATATATATACATATATATTTTAACTGTTTTCCAGGATCCTCTATGTTGAAGAGAAATAAACACCTTATTAAGAACCTCTAGTTTCAGCTCAGACATGTAAGGAGCTTAGAAATCACCTTACCAGTAAAATTAAACAAAGTAAAGTCAATGACTTTCCTTGGACTCATCAGAGAATTTAGTTTGCAAAGCAAACCACACCCCACCGTCCAGAAAAATAAGCAAATCCAGAAAGTCACAGTTAAGATCTGCTTATCTGGGGCAGAAGCCCCTGGAGCTGTACACTGATAGGAACACTAAATGGTAATTTTGATGAACTGCTGGAGGCTGAGTTCGGACTAACATGAGACAGTAAAAAGTTAATGGTTACCAGGGGTTAGGGGGTTGAAAGAAATGAATAGTCAGAGTGTAAGAGAGTTTTAGGGCCATGAAACTACTCTTGTGATACTCTAATAGTGAATACATATCATTATACATTTGTCCGAACCAAGAGAATGTACAACACCAAGAGTGAACCCTAATATAAACTATGGTCTTTGGGTGATAATGATGTGTTACTGTTGGTTCATCAACTATAATAAATGTACCACTCTGGTGTGGAGTTTGATAGTAGGGAATGCTCTGCCTATTCAGGGGCAGAAAATATATGGGAAATCTTGGTACTTCTCAATTCTGCTATAAACTTAAAGCTACTCTAAAAATTAAAATCTATTAAAACAATCCACTATAATTAATATATTAAGGGCTCTAATTGAAAAAATAAACACTATTCAGACATAGATGAGAAATGCAGAAGAGGGATGGAGATTCTAAGAAATTATTAGAGAAAATGTTGGAAACAAAAACATTGTAATAAAATGTTTTTGATGGGTTCATCAGTAGACTGCACATGGCTGATGAAAAAATCAGTTAAGACTAAAGATATATCAATAGAAACTGTTCAAAATGAATTTCAAAGAAAGAAGAAAGAAAAGAAAGAAAAAAAGAAAAGAAAAAGAGAGATGAAATTAAAGAAAGAAACACTTATAATTTGAAAAATATAACATGTATTGGAAAATGAGAAAAAGGGAAAAGAGAACAAATAAGTATAGAAATTTACAATAGCCAAAACTTTCTAAACCTAGTAGGAAACACCAAACCATTGATCCAAGAAGCTGAGAGAACATGAAGCAGTATAAACACCCTTAAAAAATGACTCCTACTCACACTGCAGAAAACCAAATACAGACATAATCTTCAAAGAAGCCAAGGGGGTAAGAGAATGCATTATCTACAGAGGAACAGAAATAAGAATTACAGCATATTTCTTATCAGAAAGTATGCAAACAAGAAGAAAGTGGAGTAAAATACCTAGAATGTTGAAAGAAAAAATGATCTGGAATTCTATATGAAATGAAATCGTCCTTTAAAAGTGAAAAAAAGAAAAAAAAAGAGGCTTTCTCATAGGAATAGAACAAGGAATTTGTCCAGGATAGGATATCTCCCTTGCAAGAAATGATTTAAAAATCCTTCAAAGAGAAGAAAATGATATAGGCAGAAATTTGGATCTACATAAAGAAATGAAGTGACAGAAAAAGAATGAATTAAGGTAAAATAAAATATTTTTTGTACTACAATGCTTTAAAAGATAACTTCTCAAAGTAACAATAGTAATAATATTTTGTATGTTTATAAGTAAAATGAATACAGCAATGCCAAAAGGGATGAGGAAATGTAAGCTATGCACTGCACATGAAGTAGTATAGTGTTATTTGAAGGTGGGCTTCGATTAGTTAAAAATGTATATTGCAAACTCCAGGGTAATCATAAAAATGTTTTTAAAAGAAATATACTTGATATGCTAAGAGAGAAGATGAAACTGGATCATATGAAATGCTCAATTAAAAACAGAGGAGGCAGAAAAAGAGGCTCAAAAGAAGAAACAAAAACCAAATGCAATGAATAGAGAAATTAGAAACATGGTTGATATTAATCTAAATATAATAATAATCACTTGGAATGTGAATGCTATAAATCTAACAAATAAAAGAATTAGAGTAAATAAAAACAGGGCTCAGCTATATATTATCTACAACAAACCCACCTAAATACAAAGATTCTGATAGATTAATAATGAATGGATTAAGGAAACATATCATGCTAACATTAATCTAAAGAAAGCAGAAATAGCTATATTAATTTCAGACAAAGCATACTTCAGAACAAGAAAATTTATGGATACAGAAGGGTATCATATAATGATAAAGAGATCAATATTCCAAGAAAACAATCTTTAACATGTATGCAGCTAAAAACAGTGTCAAAATTGTGAGACAAATCTCATAGAACCAAGAAGAGAAGTAACCAAATCCACTATTATAGATGAAATATTCAACATTTTCTTTCTGTGATAACAGTCAGGAAGAAAAACAGTAAGGATATAGTAAATCTGACCAGCACTATCCAGCAACTGGACCTACTTGAAATTTACACCTCTTTTGTAAATATCAACAACCCTATTGGAAAGTTTATATGGAAAGGCAAAAGGCCCAGAATAGCCAACAGAGCTGGAAGAAAAACAACAAAATTGAAGAACTCACACCATCCAACTTCATGACTGTTCAAGGTTATTGTAATCAAGACAGCATGACATTGGTGGTGAAGAATAAACACATAAATCAATGGAAGAGTAGAAGTAGGCCAGAAATAGACTTATACAAATACTGTCAACTCATCATTAACCAAGGAGCAAAGGCAATTCAATGAAAAAAGGATTTTTTTTCAAAAAATAGTATTGTAATAGTTGGGCATCCACATACCGCACCCCCTCCCCAAAAAAAAGAGGAGGAAAAAAAGGAGGAAAGGAGGAGGAAGTGAGGAAGGAAAAAAACAAAGAAATATAAAGAATCTAGATACACACCTCAAACATTTCACAAAAAAATTAACTCAAATTCAATTATATACCTAAATGTAAAACACAAAACTATAGAATTCTAGAAGAAAACATAAGAAAATCTAGATGCCCTTGGATTTGTTGATATATTTGTTTTGCAAATATTATATATGTCTGATAAAGTACTTATATCCAAAATATATAAACTCTTAAAACTCAACAATAAGAAAATGCACAACCAATTAAAGAATGAAAGAGTTAAATAGACATCCCAACAAAGAAGATACACAGATTGCAAATCAGCATAATAAAAAAACTGTTAAATAAAATTTTTCATTAGGAGATTACAATTAAAATAAGGAGATACCACTATCTGCCTATTAGAATTGCTAAAATACAAGTAAATAAATAAATAAAATAAAAACTAAGAATACCAGTTGCTGGTGGGGATGCAAGCCAACAGAAACTCCCATTCATTGCTTATGGGAATGTAGAGTGATACAGCCACTTTGAAAGACAGTTTGACAGTTTCTTACAAGTCCTGTCATACAATCAAGCAATTAATCTCCTAGGCATTTTCCCAACTGATGTGAAGATTTGTGTCTATACAAAACCTGCACACAAATGCTGGTAACAACTTTATTTAGAATCACTAAAAACTGAAAACAACCAATGTATCCTCAATAGGTGAAAAGATAAACTGTGGTACATCATACAATGAAATATTACTCATCAAAAAAAAGAAAGAAAGAAAGAGAAAGAAAGAAAAAGAAAGAAAGAAAGAAAGAAAGAAAGAAAGAAAGAAAGAAAGAAAGAAAGAAAGAAAGAGAAAGCAAGCTATTGAACCACAAAATATAGGGATAAATCTTAAACAAATGTTGCTGTGTGAAAAAAATCGTCTAAAAAGACTACACATTGTATGACTCCAATTATATGACATTTTGGAAAAAGGGAAATTATAAGAAAAGTAAAAGATCAATGGTTTCCAGAAGTTCAGTGGGAGTGGAGAGGGAATGAATAGGTAAAACTGGTGGGGGGGGGGGGGTTCTTAGGATGAAGAAACTATTCTGTATAATACTGTAATGACAGATACTTGACACCGTGTATTTGTCAAAACCTGTAAAACTTTACAGCATTAAGAGTGAAACTTTTTTTTTAAGATTATTTATTTCTTTGAGAGAGAGAGGAGGGAGAGAGAGCGCATAAGCGGGGGAGCGATAGGCAGAGGGAGAGGGAGAAGCAGGCTCCCCGCTGAGCAGGGAGCCTGTTGCAGGACTTGATCCCAGGACCCTGAGATCATTACCTGAGCCGAAGGCAGATGCTTAACCAACTGAGCCACCCAGGTATCCCAAGAGTGGACCTTAATATATGCAAACTTTCAGAAGTCATTTAAAAGGTTAAGGAATCCAGGATGAATTATGAAATGTGACAAAACAATCTCACTTTATTATAAATGTATAAACAAGCTCTCCGAAGAAGATATTTTCAAATCTATCAATGTGATTGTGCGTATTGTGATGACAACTCACAATTCTATCTGATTTGATTGATATGACTTTGGCCATATTTTGGGGTACATACCAATTAAGAATTACTTTATTTTTTAGAAAATTCAACTTTCATCATTACAAACTGACATTCTTTATTTTTGTAATGTCTTTAATTTTAAAGACCATTTTAATGTCTGCTATTAATATAGCCACATTTTTTTCTTTTTTTAATTTAAATTCAATTACTCAACATATAGTACATCATTAGTTTTTGATATAATGTTCAATGATTCATTAGTTGCATATAACATGCAGTGCTCATCACATCATATGCCCTCCTTATTGCCCATCACAGAGTTACCCCATCCCCCCACCTACCTCCCTTTCCTAGAAGGAGCCAAGATGTCCTTCAACAGATGAATGGATAAAGAAGAGGTGGTTCATATATACAATGGACTATTACTCAGCCATCAAATGAATATCTACGATTTACATTGACATGGATGGAACTGGAAGGTATTAGGCTAAGTGAAATAAGTCACTCAGAGAAAGACAGTTATCATATGTTTTCACTCCTATGTGGAACATAAGGAATAGCCATATTTTTTATTTTTTAATAATTTTTTATTGTTATGTTAATCACCATACATCATTAGTTTTTGATGTAGTGTTCCATGATTCATTGTTTGTGCATAACACCGAGTGCTCCACGCAGAATGTGCCCTCTTTAATACCCATCACCAGGCTAACCCATCAGCCAAACCCCTCCCCTCTAGAACCCTCAGCTTGTTTTTCAGAGTCCATCGTCTCTAAAGGTTCATCTCCTCCTCCGACTTACTCCCCTTCATTCTTCCCCTCCTGCTATCTTCTTCTTTTTTTTTCTTAACATATATTGCATTATTTGTTTCAGAAGTACATATCCGTGATTCATCAGTCTTGTACAATTCACAGTGCTCACCATAGCACATACCCTCCCCAATGTCTATCACCCAGCCACCCCATCCCTCCCACCCCCCACCACTCCAGCAACCCTCAATTTGTTTCCTGAGATTAAGAGTTCCTCATATCAGTGAGGTCATATGATACATGTCTTTCTCTGATTGACTTATTTCACTCAGCATAAAACCCTCCAGTTCCATCCAAGTCGTTGCAAATGGGAAGATCTCATTCCTTTTGATGACTGCATAATATTCCATTGTATATATATATACCACATCTTCTTTATCCATTCATCTGTCGATAGACATCTTGGCTCTTTCCACAGTTTGGCTATTGTGGACATTGCGCTATAAACATTGGGGTGCATGCACCCCTTCGGATCCCTACATTTGTATCTTTGGGGTAAATACCCAGTAGTGCAACTTCTGGATCGGATGGTAGCTCTATTTTCAACTGTTTGAGGAACCTCCATACAGTTTTCCAGAGTGGTTGCACCAGCTTGCATTCCCACCAACAGTGTAGGAGGGTTCCCCTTTCTCCACATCCCTGCCACCATCTGTCATTTCCTGACTTGTTAATTTTAGTCATACTGACGGGTGCGAGGTAGTATCTCATTGAGGTTTTGACTTGGATTTCCCTTATGCCGAGCGATGTTGAGCACTTTTTCATGTGTCTGTTGGCCATTTGGATGTCTTCTTTGGAAAAATGTCTGTTCATGTCTTCTGCCCATTTCTTGATTGGATTATTTGTTCTTTGGGTGATAAGTTCTTTATAGATTTTGGATACTAGCCCTTTATCTGATATCATTTGCAAATATTTTCTCCCATTCTGTCGGTTGTCTTTTGGTTTTGTGGACTGTTTCTTTTGCTGTGCAAAAGCTTTTGATCTTGATGAAATCCCAATAGTTCATTATTGCCCTGGCTTCCCTTGCATTTGGTGATGTTTCCAGGAAGAAGTTGCTGTGGCTGAGGTTGAAGAGGTTGCTGCTTGTATTCTCCTTTAGGATTTTGATGGACTCCTGTCTCACATTTAGGTCTTTCAACCATTTGGATTCTATTTTTGTGTGGGGTGTAAGGAAATGGTCCAATTTCATTCTTCTGCATGTGGCCATCCAACTTTCCCAACACCATTTGTTGAAGAGACTGTCTTTTGTCCATTGGACATTCTTTCCTGCTTTGTCGAAGATGAGTTGACCATAGAGTTGAGGGTCCATTTCTGGGCTCTCTATTCTGTTCCATTTATCTATGTGTCTGTTTTGTGCCAGTACCATACTGTCTTGATGATGACAGCTTTGGAATAGAGCTAGAAGTCCGGAATTGTGATGCTGCCAACTTTGCTTTTCTTTTTCAATATTCCTCTTGCTATTCGGGGTCTCTTCTGGTTCCATACAAATTTTAGGATTATTTGTTCCATTTCTTTGAAAAAGGTGGATGGTATTTTGATGGAGATTGCATTGAATGTGTAGATTGCTGTAGGTAGCATTGACATCTTCACAATGTTTGTTCTTCCAATCCATGAGCATGGAACGTTTTTCCATTCCTTTGTGTCTTCTTCAATTTCTTTCCTGAGTATTTTATAGTTTTCTGAGTACAGATCCTTTGCCTCTTTGGTTAAATTTATTCCTAGGTATCTTATGGTTTTGGGTGTAATTGTAAATAGGATCGACTCCTTAATTTGTCTCTCTTCTATCTTGTTGTTGGTGTATAGGAATGCCACTGATTTCTGTGCATTGATTTTATATTCTCCTACTTTACTGAATTCCTGTATGAGTTCTAGCAGTTTTGGGGTGGAGTCTTTTGGGTTTTCCACATACAGTATCATATCATCTGCAAAGAGTGAGAGTTTGAATTCCTCTTTGCCGATTTGGATGCCTTTGATTTCTTTTTGTTGTCTGATTGCTGTGGCTAGGACTTCTAATACTATGTTGAATAGCAGTGGTGAGAGAGGACATCCCTGCCGCATTCCTGACCTTAGGGGAAAAGCTCTCAGCTTTTCCCCACTGAGAATGATATTCGCTGTAGGTTTTTCATAGATGGCTTTTATGATATTGAGGTATGTACCCTCTATTCCTATACTCTGAAGAGTTTTGATCAAGAAAGGATGCTGTACTTTGTCAAATGCTTTTTCTGCATCTATTGAGAGGATCATATGATTCTTGTTCTTTCTTTTGTTAATGTATTGTATCACGTTGATTGATTTGCGGATGTTGAACCAGCCTTGCTGCCCAGGGATAAATCCCACTTGGTCTTGGTGAATAATCCTTTTAAGGTACTATTGGATCCTATTGGCTAGGATTTTGGTGAGAATTTTTGCATCCATGTTCATCAAGGATATTGGTCTGTAATTCTCCTTTTTGATGGGGTCTTTGTCTGGTTTGGGGATCAAGGTAAAGCTGGCCTCATAAAGAGTTTGGAAGTTTTCCTTCCATTTCTATTTTTTGGAACAGTTTCAGGAGAATAGGTATTAGTTCTTCTTGAAATGTTTGATAGAATTCCCCTGGAAAGCCATCTGGCCCTGAGCTTTTGTGTGTTGGGAGATTTTTGATGACTGCTTCAATTTCCTTAGTGGCTATAGGTCTGTTCAGGTTTTCTATTTCTTCCTGGTTCAATTTTGGTAGTTGATACATCTCTAGGAATGCACCCATTTCTTCCAGGTTATCTAATTTGCTGGCATAGAGTTGCTCATAATATATTCTTATAATTATTTGTATTTCATTGGTGTTGGTTGTGATCGCTCCTCTTTATTCATGATTTTGTTGATTTGGGTCATTTCTCTTTTCTTTTGGATAAGTCTGGCCAGGGGTTTATCAATCTTGTTAATTCTTTCAAAGAACCAGCTCCTAGTTTCGTTGATCTGTTCTACTGTTCTTTTGGTTTCTAGTTCATTGATTTCTGCTCTGATCTTTTTTATTTCTCTTCTCCTGCTGGGTTTAGGCTTTATTTGCTGTTCTTTCTCCAGCTCCTTTAGGTGTAGGGTTAGGTTGTGTACTTGAGACCTTTCTTGTTTCTTGAGAAAGGCTTGTATTGCTATATACTTTCCTCTTAGGGCTGCCTTCCTGCATCCCAAAGATTTTGAACAGCTGTGTTTTCATTTTCATTGGTTTCCATGTATTTTTTTAATTCTTCTTTAATTTCCTGGTTGACCCATTCATTCTTTAGTAGGATGCTCTTTAACCTCCATATATTTGAGTTCTTTCCGACTTTCCTGTTGTGATTGAGTTCTAGTTTCAAAGCATTGTGGTCTGAAAATATGCAGGGAATAATCCCAATCTTTTGGTATCAGTTGAGACCTGATTTGTGACCTAGGACGTGATCAATTCTGGAGAATGTTCCATGGGCACTAGAGAAGAATGTGTATTCCGTTGCTTTGGGTGGAATGTTCTGAATATGTCTGTAAAGTCCATTTGGTCCAGTGTTTCATTTAAAGTCTTTATTTCCTTGTTGATCTTTTGCTTAGATGATCTGTCCATTTCAGTGAGGGGGGTGTAAAAGTCCCCCACTATTATTGTATTGTTGTCAATGTGTTTCTTCGCTTTTGTTATTAATTGCCTTATATAATTGGCTGCTCCCACGTTAGGGGCATAGATATTTACAATTGTTAGATCTTCTTGTTGGATAGACCCTTTAAGTAGGATATAGTGTCCTTCTTCATCTCTTATTACAGTCTTTGTTTTAAAATCTAATTTGTCTGATATAAGGATTGCCACCCCAGCTTTCTTTTGGTGTCTGTTAGCATGGTAAATGGTTTTCCACCATCTCACTTTCAATCTGGGGGTGTCTTTGGGTCTAAAATGAGTCTCTTGCAGACAGCATATGGATGGGTCTTGTTTTTTAATCCAATCTGATAGCCTGTGTCTTTGGATTGGGGCATTGAGCCCATTTACATTCAGGGTAACTATTGAAAGGTATGCATTTAGTGCCATTGTATTGCCTGTAAGGTGACTGTGACTGTATATTGTCTGTGTTCCTTTCTGATCTATGCTGCTTTTAGGCTCTCTTTTTGCTTAGAGGACCTCTTTCAATATTTCTTGTAGGGCTGGTTTTGTGTTTGCAAATTCCTTTAGTTTTTGTTTGTCCTGGAAGCTTTTTATCTCTCCTTCTATTCTCAACGATAGCCTAGCTGGATATAGTATTCTTGGCTGCATATTTTTCTCGTTTAGTACTCTGAAGATATCATGCCAGTCCTTTGTGGCCTGCCAGGTCTCTGTGGATAGGTCTGTTGCCAGTCTAATGTTTCTACCATTGTAGGTTACATATCTCTTCTCCCGAGCTGCTTTCAGCATTTTCTCTTTGTCTCTGAGACTCATAAGTTTTACTATTAGATGTCGGGGTGTTGACCTATTTTTATTGATTTTGAGAGGGGTTCTCTGTGCCTCTTGGATTTTGATGCCTGTTTCCTTCCCCACATTAGGGAAGTTCTCTGCTATTATTTGCTCCAATATACCTTCTGCCCCTTTCTCTCTTTCTTCTTCTTCTGGGATACCAATTATTCTAATGTTGTTTCATCTTATCGTATCGCTTATCTCTTGAATTCTGCCCTCGTGATCCTGTAGTTGTTTCTCTCTCTTTTTCTCAGCCTCTTTATTTTCCATCATTTGGTCTTCTATATCGCTGATTCTCTCTTCTGCCTCATTTATCCTAGCAGTTAGTGCCCCCATTTTTGATTGCAACTCATTAATAGCCTTTTTGATTTCGACTTGGTTAGATTTTAGTTCTTTTATTTCTCCAGAAAGGGTTTCTCTAATAACTTCCACGCTTTTTTTCAAGCCCAGCTAGTATCTTTAAGTCATGATTCTGAACTCTAGTTCTGACATCATACTAATGTCAGTATTGAGTAGGTCCCTGGTAGACGGTACTACCTCTTGTTCTTTTTGCTGAGGTGATTTTTTTCGTCTTGTCATTTTGCCCAGAGGAGAACAGATGAATGAGAGAACAGAATGCTAACAGGTTAACAACGTCTCCAGCAAATATACTGTATACAAATCAGAAAAGACCTGAAACCAGGGGAAAAGAAAGGGAAAGAAAGAAGAGAAAAAAAAAAGAAAAAAAAACGATAAAAACAAAAACAGAACAAAAAAAACCAGAATATGATCAAATATGATCAGGCTAGTGCATAGATCAGTGCCACACACTAGCTTTTCGCATATTTTGGTCTGTTAGAAGAAAGTGCCTGCTAAAATTTTAAAGGAAGAAAGACTTATATATGTCCAAATAAGGGTTGATACAATGAAGGGATGGCAGATGACTGTAAAGATGAAAATTATAAAAGATTTTATAAAAGGAATTGATAAGATAAGAAGTTGTTTTTAAAAAGAAAGAAGATTTAAAAAGTAAAAGAAAAAAGAAAAAAAAAGAAAAAAAGGGAGAGAATGTGATCAGGCAGAAGGCTAGAACAAAGCCATACACTAGTGATTTAGGGTATATTTTGATCTGTTAGAAGAAATTGTATCTCAAAATTTTAAAGAGAAAACAACTTATATATTATGCCAAAAATAAGGGTAACTACTATGAAGAGATAAAATATGACTCTAAAAATGAAAAATAAAAAATGTTTTTTTTAAAAAAGGGATTGATAAGATGTTGTTTGAAAAAGGGAAAAAGAAAAATTCAAAAAAAAACAGTTAAAAAAATTAACTTTGAAAAACTAATGAATTATGGTAAAAAAGCCATGAATTCTATGTGCAGTATTCCCCTAGCGCTGGAGTTCTCCCGTTCTCCTTGATCGGTAAACTTGGTCATGTCTTGCTGGCTGTTCGTGCTGATCTTCTGGGGGAGGGGCCTGTTGCTGTGGTTCCCAAATGTCTTTGACGGAGGCGGAATTGCCCCGCCCTTGTGAGTCCGGGCTAAGCAAGCTGCTCCGGTTTGCTCTCAGGAGCTTTTGTTCCCTGCAAGCCCTGGAGGACCAGGGTGAAAATGGTGGCCTCCCAATCTCCGCCCAGAGTAGCTGAGAACTCGGGGCCCCGTTCTTCAGTGTGCCCCCAGAGAAAAGCAGTCACTCCTGTGTCCCCGGTCTCCTGCCGCACCCCGTGCTCACCCGGCCTGTGACCGAGCGTTTCTCTCTCTGGCACCCGACCCCATGTGGAGTCTCCAAACTCAGCAGATCCCTGAGGTGCGCTCCTGCGCTGCTCCTCCCGGGGGAGGGAGGGGAGTCTCCCCAGATCTGCCGCTTGTGGGGTCCCTGCTGGAGGAGCAGTGGCCCGAGTGGGCCACAGATCACAGTTTATGGCAACCCCGAGCCGAGAGCCTGCGCCTCGGCTCCGTCTCTGCAGCCGGCTTCCCTGCTCTGATACCTGGGAGCTCTGCCACACTCAGGCACCCCGGTCTTTCTGTGACCCCGAGGGTCCTGAGACCACACTGTCCCGCAGGGTTCCACCCCCCGCTTAGCCACTGGAGCGAGCGACGTCCCTCAGCGGAGCCGACTTCTATAAGTTCCGATTTTGTGCTCTGCAGCTCTATCACTTGCCAGAAGCAGGAGACGGAGGCCCCCTCCCTCGCTGTCTATCCTCCCGAATATCGCCTCAGATTCACTTCTCCGCACGTCCTACCTTCCAGAAAGTGGTCGCTTTGCTGTTCAGAGTGTTGTTACTATTCTTATCTTCGATCTCCTGTTGAGTTCTTAGGTGTTCAGAATGGTTTGATCCCTATTCAGCTGAATTCCTGAGACCAGACGAAATCCAGGTCTCCTACTCCTCCGCCATCTTGCTCCATCCCCTAGCCATATTTTTTAAAGGGGTGTTTACATGGTTTAACTTTTTCCTCCTTTTACTTTTAACCTTACTATATTCTTAAATGGAAATTAGCACATATTTTTAATATAAATAGTACATATTTTAAAGGATGTCTGAAATTATATTTAATTGGAACACTTATTCTATATTTATTTCACCGACTGTGTATTTAATTTAAATATAACATCACTATGTGTGCTTTTTATTTTCCCACTCTATATGTTCGTTCTTTATAACTGATAAAGTATTTTTTAATCATTCCATTTTATTTCTTCATTTTGTTTGGAAGTTATAAGCACTTTTAGCAATAATCTTAATCATCATAACACATACAGATGTATTGTTGACTTATAAAGGCTACTGTTAAATCTTTTTCAACTTTTTCCATAAAAAGCAAGGCCCTTAAACCATTTTAATTCCATTTATCTCCTTACTTATATAATGGCATGACTGCAGGAATTTTATTTGACATATTTTAAACCCCACATTATCATTATTGCTTTACACATTTAATGTTTGTGTATATTTGCACATATTTATCATTTTCTTTGCTGTTTTTCTTCATACAACTCTGTACTCCCATTATGTATAGTTTGCTTATGTCTAAGAACATCTTTTAGAATTTCTGTATTAATGGTCTGCTAGTGATAAAATTTCTCTTCTACATAAGTTTGTTGTAAATTATTTTACTTTGTCTACATTTTTAAATAATATTTTTGTGATTTTAAATTACAGGTTGGCTATTTCTTTCTGTAACCTGAAGAAATCTTCCTACTCTTTTTGTCTTCCATTATTGCTTTAAAAACTGTTTGTCAGCCTATCTTCCTCAGAAATAATCTCTCCTTTTCCTCTGGCCCTTTTAAGATATTTTCTTTGTGTTACTCTTCTGCGATGTTATTATGATGTCTGTAGACTTGGATTTCTTCTTCTATATTAGCCTGAGGGACTTTTTTGCCTTCTTGAATATTTGTGGGCATGATATTTTTCATCAGTCTGAGAATGTTCTAAGCTATTATATCTGTAAATATTGACTCTGTTCTCATTTCTTCTTTCTATAACCCATTAAATATATATATTTATCTTCTCAGCATATCAACGTCTCTTATTTTCTTTTGTATATTGTACATCATTCCACAGTTACATATCTCTTAACATGTCTTCCAATTCACTAATTCTCCTTTCAGCTGGGATGATACGCTTTTAAACCATCTTTTCTTTGCGTTTTTCAATATAATTTTACCTGCTTGTCATTCAAAATGCAATGTTTCTTTTTATAATTTCCATCTAAAAATTTAAATTTGGCTTTCATCTCTATATACGTAAAGAACATTTTTTAAATTATTTGTGTACAATACAGAACTTCCTTGAACTATGATGGGATTATATGTCCCAAAAGACCCATCATAAACTGAAAATACTGTAAGATGAAAATGCATTTAACAGACCTAAGCTATAGAACATCATAATTTAGCCTAATCTATCTTAAACATGCTCAGAACATTTACATTAGCCTGTAGTTGGAAAAAAGAACACAGCCCATTTTGTAATAGTGTTCAATATCTCATGTAACTTATTGAACACTGTACTGAAAGAGAAAAAGAGAATGATTGTATGGGTACAGAATGGTTTTAAGTGTATTGGTTGTTTACCCTCATGAGCACATGGCTGACCTGGAGCTGTGGTTTGCTGCTGCCCCTCAGCATCACAGGATAGTATTATTCTGCATTTTGTTAATAAAGGAAAAAATTAAAATTAAAAATTTGATGTAGAGTTTCTACTTAATGCATACAGCTTTCACACCATCATAAAGTAAAAAAACAAACAAAAAAAAAACCTGTAAGTCAAACCATCCTAAGTTGACGACCATCTATAATTCAAATATCTGAAATTACTAGAAGTGTATTTCTGTTGCCTTTTGTTTCTGCTGAGCCTGACTTAGGTCTTGTATGTTTGTTTGTTTCAAATATCATTATTTAGATACATTTGAAAAATTACTTTGAAATGTAATTTAAGGACTAAGACTTCTCGTTGTTGTTTCGTTGTGTTTTTCTCCCCAGAGAGCATTTTTGTTTTCTTTTATCAGTCACCAGAGGGTGGTAGCAGTCCAGGACCAAGGGTGGACTTTGGTTCTGGTACCCAGATTTACCAGGTCAGACTGTGAGAGTGTAAGAGATTATTTCACCAGAAGATCTATCATTGGTAGCACTCCTCCAGCCTGTTAGTCTGTAGAAAGCATAGCTCCACCCCTATATTGGTAAAGGCCCTAGAGATAAAGCAGCTATTGGCTGGTAGAGAAGGGAACAGGAAGTCTTAGGAGTAGCTAGACAGCACAGGAAGAAAAAGGGTTGGGTCCTGTCCTGTGACGGCATTGAATTCCATCTGACCTTAGTTTAGTAGCTCCTTGGCTGATTTAGTTTTCGATGTCTTCAAAAATGTGTTTTAAAGAGAGAAGGGTTAATACAGTTACTTAGTCTGGAGCCAGTTATCTAATCAGAGTTGTTCCCTAAATGACTATTTAAAGTCTTATTTCAGATTGACACCCTACCAATTATCATTTGGAATTGATCCTTTACCTTCTTTCATATAAAACCTCCCATGGACAAACCTCCTCCCGTTCAGTCCCAGCACTGTGGATGAGCAATGCCTAGGGTTGCCAATGACTAGGTGGCTAACTTTGAATTTCAGATAAACAATGGATATTTTAAAAATATATGTATGACCCAAATATTGCACAGGATGTACTTATATATGTTTTAAAGATTTTATTCATTTATTTGAAAGAGAGAGAGAGAGAGCAAGAGAGCCTGATTGGGGGTGGGGGACAGAGGGAGAGGGAGAAGCAGACTCCCTGCTGAGTAGGGAACCCGACACAGGGCTCAATCCTAGGGCCTTAAAATCATGACACAAGCCGAAGTCAGATGCTTAACTGACTGAGCCACCCAGGTGGCTGGGACACACTTATATTTTAAAAAATGTTTCAGTGTTTATCTGAAATTCAAATCTAACTGGGTCTCCTTTATTTTTATTTGCTAACCTTGGCAAACTTAGTGATGGCTGGCAGGATTAAATGTTTGCTCTGGTGAGAAGGGTTTCTAAGAAATCCAGAAGTTAAATGCTTCTTTGAATTTGTTGCAGTAATTAGAGTGAGATCTAGTTATCACATTATGTTTAGGTTCCTCAGTAATGTTTGTTTCAAATGGAATTAAAGAATCTCAACATATGATCTCAGGAAATAAACTAATATAAACTATTTATTAATGTCACAACTAAACCATTTTAAGGACTAAAGTTTTGAGAGGTTCTGGGTAAAGATAAAAATGCAGATATCATGAAAAGATTGATGCTACTTTCTAATGCTAAAATAATTATAAAGCATTCCATTTTACTTCTGGAAAAATAATATTGAACCATGTTTTGAAGTAAACTACATTAAAAGGACTTTAGCAAAATCACCGTAAAAATCAATCACAGAAACCCAAGTCCTCCTCCAAACCTCTCACAATTCAAGACTAACACTGAAAAAGAATGCTCCCTGATGCAAAATTCATTTGGAATTTTCCAGTTGTGCTCAGTGTCTTATAGCAACTTTTTTGCAAAACATTCCTTTTACTATACATAGCCATATGTATAATCATTATATCCATTAGTGAAATTATCTTAGATACCAGTGTAACACCTGTCAGTCAAATGATTATATTCTCAAGGTGATATGCACATGAATGAACAATGATTTAGGTTATTAATTCTACTAGGGCAGTTTTATTTTGTGGCAAATTAGCTAATATAATTTCAACATAGTCATGACTTAAAGGTGAAACTTTGCTTTTTTGAAATATATTTTCATTTGTATTCTAAATCTGATTCTATTTTCTCTTTTTACCACATGCATGATTTAGTCTCTTTATCACATGTATGATGTAATTTCTCTACCACAAAGTTCTAACCTCCCATTCACTTTGCCTTGCATTTACTTCAGGCTTCATCTTTGTGTATCATCAAATTAAACATATTTGCAGCTGGTCTCGATGTCTAGATCACTTATGCAGATTAGAAACAAAAGAAAAGAGCCAAAACCCAGGAACCTTTGAACTATTCTCAATGTTTCTAAAAGTCTGACATACTTCCTTTGAAATGTATTCTGCTTTATGTTTTAGAAAGTTCTTTTTCTACTGCCATGTTTGCCCTTGACAATTCAATTACCCATCTCCCATTTCTTTGCTTAAAATTATTCCTTATAACAAAGATTTAAACCATAATTGAAATGTTGCCCAACATAAAGGAAAAAAGAACTAAAAAGAAACATGGGTTTAATTTCAGTCCAATTCTTGCTTTAAGTTTTTTTCCAGCTAACAAAATCTCTAATTATTCTTCAATGAATGGGCAAGAAAAGCCTGTGTTTTGCTCTCAAGTACTAGTGCTTGATTATCATTAAGTAATTGCAATGCCCCTAGAATACATCAAGATGAATATTATCTGAAGCTATATTAGGTATGATAACAAAAATGCACATATTACAATACCTTAAGAAAAATTTATATTTCTCTCATGTCAAGATCTAAGTAGATCATGCCTAATAATTAGTTCCACAATATTAAGAAACACAGTTCCTTTACCTTTTTTGCTCAAAAAGTAACATTTCTTTTTAAAAAGTACCATCCTCAAAAAGTAGCTTTCATTTTCTATGCCAGGAGGGCTGTACTAGCTCCTACTGTCGCATACAGATCCTTGCAGATTTTAAGGGGTCAAGTCAAAAGATGTGTCATGTGTCATTGGTCAGAACTTGGCCATATGGACAAACTTCATTATTATAAAAAAGTCCGGGAATGTGCCTTGGCAGCCATGTGCACAGCAAAATTAAATGTATTCTATACTAAAGGAATGGGGGGAAGTGGATATTGGGGGACAATAAGTCATACATCATTTCTTCATTTGCTTATATTTGTCAAATATTTATTATTTTCTCTTATGTTCCTGGTACAGTGCCAGATGGCTAGAAAACAAGGACCACAAAATAAGGTTTATATTCCCAAACAGATACTGTTTCTGTCTAATCAGTGAAACAAATATTGTTCAAATAAAAATGCAAATAAATTATGTTCTAGACTAAATTTTATAAGTAAAGATTGTAGCAGGGAAATTTCATAGAGTCTTAAAGGAAGAGTAGGATTAGCCAGAGAAGAGAGGGAAAAACATTCTGTGCAGAAAGAACAAAATAAGCTAAAGATTTGGGAAGAAAATAAATTTGACTTAAGCACTTAAAGGTTAGCAGCAGTGATAGCAGCAGTGGCAATGTACAGTTTTTGTTTTTTCTTAAAAAAAAGGCACTGAAGAATGTTAAAGCATTTCCTCTTTGTCATCTTAATCTAGTATGCCAGTGGACTTCGGCATTCATCACATTAGGCCTATAAAAGTCTTTCAAAGATGACCAAATATTTTAAAAGTCTTTACCTCATTTCGTTACTAACAATTTTTCAAGCTTTTACTCATCCTTAGATTTTGCTCTTTCATCTTTTATAAATGTTCTTTCAAAATATGGCTGTGTTGATTTTTAGATGTGCTCTTAATTTCTATTGGCATCATTTGATTGTATCATCAGAATATTATTTCTGAGTGTTTGTTTATATCTTTTCATTAAAAGTCATCTTTGATTTTTTTTCTCAAATTTTGGAGCTAAATCTGACTGTATTTAGAATTTTTTTATTATAATAGTGTCACTTTTCCCCAATGCCAATATCATAAAATGCATAAAATGCAATTTTCATAAAATTGAGATTGAAAATAAAGTGCAAATATAATTACTTCAATAATTAAGGTTATATAACATTCACTTTTCTAGGATATGACTTTGATTTTCAGTAATAATGAAAGCCCTGCATTGTATTATAAATCAGAACATCTTATGCTTAAGTAACAACAGAGATCACTGGTCCATTGTTCTCATTTCAAAACTGAGGAGTCTGAGATCGTTAAGATGTGTCACTCCAACGTTACATGAGTGATAAAGAATAATATTGACAGTCACAATGCAGCTCTCTTGACTTAGTCCAATGCTCCCTCCTTACATCCCTGAAGCTGCATTTGAGGTTTGGCCATGCCTCTACCTAATGAATAATGGTCGAAATGGATGAGTAGGTTAAAGGATGAAGTAAGATATAAATTCTTTGTTGTTTTTTCACTTCCCACACACACTAATCAAGTGAGTTAAATGGATTAAGACATGGATTAAAGCAAGGAACTTAAAGACCAAATTGAAATATTCTGTCACCAAATAACCCCATGTTATGCCCTACTGAAATATATGTGTATGCACACAATGTTTACATATATATACACAATGTTTATATATATATATATAAAATGATGTGTGTGTATAATATATATGAAAGCCTGAAGAGGTTCATAACTTAAACACATTTTACAAGGTGAGTGGTTTAAAAATTACCTCAATTTGCAATTTCAAATATTAAATTGATAATTGGGTCCCTGAAAATAAGATAATTCTATAATTATATTATGACATAGGCTTAGTTAAAAATCACCTTTTTAATAGGTAAACAGTACAGCTATGTTTGATGGATCCAATGGCTTATAATATAGCAAGTGTAAGCTTAAGTGAAAACAGAATTCTTTATTAATCTTCTGGGATGTAATAGAGCTCTTAGTCCTTACTTAGGCATCTTGAAGAGGTGATTTACTGCTCTCACCACAGCTACAAGAAAAAGGTACAAAACCCAACCTTATTTTAGCAGAATCAAGAGATAACTAAAGAAAAGTGAAGAAAATAGCTTCTAATGTACTGTTCAATATTCTAAAATGTGGGTTAAAGCCCACCCAGAAGGAACTGTTGTAATGAAAATACTCAAGACTATCTGCAGAGAGCAGCTTAAACAATCTCAGGAGAAATTTTATAGAACTTCTCTAAATGAAAAATCAAAATGTATGCAAACATTTAAAAACAGAACGTTCAAAGACTCAAAATGTTTTTCTAAAAATATTTAATGATCACATTTCAAATGTTTCTTTGTCTTCTATAATTTTTAGATGTATTTTTTATCAAAGCTATAAAGAAATTTTTGATATACCAGGATGGTATGTGTCTTTAAAATAACAAATATATTAAATTTATAATCTTGGCAATTCATGTTCCTAAATCTGGTTGCATATAAAAATATGAAAAGAAAACATTAATGCAAGAATGCAAAAGCAGTGATGTTCTCCCAGCCTAGATTATCAACTCTTCAATCTGGACTATATATAAACTCTGTCTCCAATCCATGTAACTAACCTTTCTTTTCCTTACTAAGGATTCAACATTGAACATACAGTTTTAATAAATGGCAGCTGTTTTCCCTTTCTCCCCCCCTGAGTTTCACAAAGACTTCTAAGCTTATGAAGTATGAATATACCTAGGCACTGGAGACCAAAAGCAGAAGATGGTATACTTCTAGTATTTATTAGAATTTAATTGCTTAATCACCATTGTGGACCAATGCATAACAAATTACTTTGCTATTAACAGGTTGGACATACCGCTGTGTTAAAAAAAAACTCAACAAAATTTCATTTTAATTGTCCAACCATAAAATTATACAATAACAATTTTTTTTAATTTTAAGCAAAATAGCCTAGAAAATTACCTCTGGCATTCCCGTGACATATCACACCATTTTTTAAAAATGTAGTATATAAGAACAATATTTAATAAATTAATCTTCAATCTAATTATCTTCCATCAGTATTTATCTTAACAATAAAATATATACACTAACATATGAAAAATATATATTACAAAGATCTACGTAAAGAGCAGTGAATATGTTAACTAAGTGACGAGTGTTTTCACTGTTTACTTAATATGGCCTAAATACCATGTTACCATGTTTCATCTAATCTATGATGCGGCCTTTTTTTTTTTTTTTTACATTTTAACATCTCTGAAATCAAGATGTGTCTTAAAATCACTCCAGCCAGGAAGCAGTTGTGACATAGTTGTCATTTCCTGCCATGTGAATCAAAACAAGCAAAAAGAGTATTGGGGCTTGAAAGTCCCAGAGAAATAGAAATACATGCTTTTAAGAAATGCTGCATCACTAACACGCAATGTCACACAGCACAATTTAAGCAGAAAAACAAAAACATTGACAATTTAGGATCAAAGCATCATTGAGAATTGTCAGACTTTGAATATGAGTTTTACAAATGAATTACCTAATTTATTTTGCAAATAAACACACACGTGTAGAGAAAGGAGCCTGTGCAAAAATTGTAAAAGATTTTTAAAAATAAGTATAAAGAATAAATAAGTATAAAATAAAATGTTTAAGTGATTAAAAAAACATTATATCATAGTATAATTGACAACAATCTTTTTTCTTCCTTAGTGAGAAATAAAATATAGGTAATGCCTCTGGTATAGAAGGCACTTTGGGTGGCCATTCCTAAACCCCTTGACCTACCTACCTCTGATTTCAGCTGCAACTATAGTAGTGGTTTCTATTCTCATTGACAATGTTCAACCTAAAGATCCCAAGCTCTTTTTTTCAGCATAACCCAAATGAAGACAAATAGTATCTTAGACTTGATTAATTACAGAAAATAAATGAATGTCTTTTTTTCTTTTCAAGAGTGAATATAATACTTTGTAGTATATTAAATATCTCTGAAAATTATTCAAATTCTTCTTTGCTTTTAAATTCCTCTTAACATTAAAGTATTAAAGCCAGCTGCAATAACCTATTATTCCCACCTTTCTAAATGCCAAAAGTGTACTTAATCTCTGACATATATTACAACCAATATCTCCAATTAATGGAATACAGAATTGATACATAATTCAAAACACTTGAACTTTATACAGTTAATAGCATACAGATTTTTAAGCACATCTACACGTTATAATCACACACAGGTTTCATCATAAGAAAATGCCTGAAATTGTGAGTCATTTGTAAGAAGCATAAACTCCTAACCTCTGCACATTTTCTTATATGCCTCTACTCTTTCATACTAACTAAATGAGGAAATCAAAGTGTTCTTCAGACCTGCTTACCATCAGATTTATAGTACACACATTTAACCATAGTAATATGACAAAAGACACAGTCTATGCCATTCTCCTAGTTTTTGCTTAAATAAATACTAGCATCAACAAATTGTTATTGCATACATATGTATGCAATGCATACATATTGCATACATATGTATGCATATGCATTCAATGTAGTATGTACTGTAGAAACTTTTAAAAAAATGAGTAAGAAGCAGTCATTATAAGTACTCATGTTGCCCACTGTTGATAACTGGCATAAAATCAGTAGAATGCAGCTCTCAAAATATAAATAAAATCTTATCAAAAAATCTAAAATGAATGTCCAATGAAGGAGGAAATAATTTCTCTTTAGTAAATTAAGAAAACCTTTCTGGAGGCTGTTGACAATTCAGTAGAGGCTTAAAGAAAATGAGTAGAAACCAGCCAAAGGAAGAAGGGAGAAAATTTGTGCTAGAAGAATGTGAACTTTGAGCAGGGACACAAAGATGATAACATCATGCTGGTTTAGCAAACAAAAAGCTTCTCAGTGTGGCTGAGCCATGTAGGGAAAGGGACCATACAGTGGTGAAGGGGAGCTGTCATGGAAGCCCTGCAGATGAGACTAAGGAACTGGCCTGACAGAGACGGGTAACAATCAATCACACATATTCACAGCTTTCTTGGATTGTTATTCCTTCCTGCATGCCCCAACTTCCTTAGGAGTGGACGTTGGGGGTATTTTTACTTATTCTCCTGATACGGCCACTTTGCACAATGCCAGCAGACAACACTGACACAGAATACTATATGAGCAGTACCCCCAGAGCCATATTACACCAGGCATGGACTCAACGCTTGCCTTTGTAAGTACCAATTTATTTTGTGGAGGATCTCTTATTTGTCTCCTCCTAGTCTTAACTTCTGTCCCCATGCCTTGAGTTGGCCAAAATGAAAGTACACATTTAAATGCCCTACAAACATGTGTGTACTGTGGCTTGTTTTAATTCTCTGAGTTTCTGTTTATCATGATGTTTTGGCTTAGTAAAAATTGCAATCTTGCCAGCTATTTGATGATTTTAATAATATTTAAATAAGATGGTACTTACAAAATGCTTCAAATCTATACTGATTCCTGCCTTCCAAAGTCCCCACTTCCTAATATCATCACATCAGGCATTAGGATTTCAACATATAAATTTGGGGGGCAGGGGATGGGGGACACAAACATTCAGACCACTGCTTTTGCAATGTCATATGTTAAATAGAATATATCAATTCACTGAATTATACTCATTTTTAATGTCAAAGCATTTCATTATATAATATTTAAAAAATCATAGTATTAAATCGCCATCAGTCACATCAGAAGAGACTTTAAATGTTGAGAAGGTCTAGAGCACAAAGCGACAGGTAAATATTTCCCAAAGTTTCAATTTTTACTTGAAAAGCTTAAATGTTATCCTCGGTGGCAAGGTCAGATTTTTGCCTGGAAATACAGGTATATACTAGTCATTTTTGAATTTTGTAGAAATGACTGCCAAATGCCCAAGTTTGCCTTTTTTTTTCAAGTAAAAATTGTTTTCAATGAAAAATTTGCAATTAATTTAGATGGCAACTCAATTACAAAAATACTTTACTTCAATACAAGCATTGTATTTCACTGTACAGCAAAAAGGCTCTATGGAACCTTCCTGTACTCTTACACAAAATATTTAAGACTTGTAATCCAATGCTGAGATTTAATAATTTAATATTCTTACTGCTACATCAAAGATCTTGAGTTTTTATTTGTTTTGTTTGTAATATGAATGCATAGCATTCATGCATTTGTTTGCTTTATTTATTTTATTTGTAATGTGAATGCATGGCACTCCTGAATGAATACAACGGCAAGTTCAATTTGGTGCTACTGTAGTTTTACCTTCCATAGTTTGAGTATCACCAATGTAAATACCAACATAGAGAGGGAAAGACAAATAACATGTTAGCAATGTTATCAAAACAGTTTTAACTTAATGGATCTCCTAACTGCATCCATGGACTCCAGAGATCCATGGAGCACACTGTGAAAATCATTGTATTAGGTTAGCCAACTCTTTTATTAATACCCCTATTAACATACCAAAATATCAGTTTTCCAGAGAACACATTTTGAGAAAATTGGTTAAGTGAGATCCCAGAGAAAAATTTCCAATTATAAATTGAATTTCCTGATCCTTTAATGATATTTCTTCCTAAAAAACAGAGTGTTGATAACTTGAATCCCTTGTTTCTAAGACCTACTTGCTTAATATTTCCGTTTATTTCTCCCTGAATACAGAGGGAGATTTATCAACATAAAAATATTTTCTATTCAAAGATCTTTAATTTAGAAATCCTTCCAACTTGTTCTTTTGATATGTATGTCTCTCATATATATATTGGGAAAGTTGTATTCCCTTGTTTTCTAAAATTTGAAAAAAATTAAGATGATCTAATAACACTTGCCATATTAGGAAATCAAACACAATTATGTTATGACATTGTTTATGAGTAACTCTTATCTTGATCTAGCAAGCTCTTGTTTATAAAAGATTACTCTTAAAAAGGACAGAGGTCATTCGACTCACACCATTTGCTGGAATGGGAGTTCAGAAATTCTCTGCAGAATTTTGGCCATAAATGGTAGGCACTAAACTTTAACATCTACTTCCCAACACAGGAAACCAGTGCCAGCTCAGGTCCGTGGCTCTTCAGACAAATGGCGTTCTCAACCAAGAGGCAGGTGGCTCAAAGTTAACATCCACATATTGCTTGGAGATTATAATATAGAAGGAATAAAGGTCAGGAGAAGAACTCTTTAACAGGTTTTGAACTTTTGTTTACTGAAATTCCATCTCATTATAATTAAATATATCAGACCACAGTATGTCTTAAAAATGGCAGATCCTAAAATAATACAACTTTTCAGAATTAGGAAAGAACATGAGCAAAAATGTTAAATATATATATTTTAGTGAAAATGTTTTAAAGGTGAAATCTTGAATATAAAATTAAATCTTGTTAATAAATGAATTTATTCCTTAATTTAATGGTGTTACTTCTAGTTAAAATTTTAATAATGTATCTTACTTTTGTTCTGAAATAAACAAGCGTCATTTTTTAAAATAAATTTTATATATGTATTATATTTTTCCCTTGATTTCTGTGGAGAGGTTCTTGCATTTTAAGGAAAATGTAGTTTGAGTTATTGTAAGAATTAAAGAAGAAAACAAAAGCAATATTGTTTTGCCTAGGAGTCAGGTCATCAACGCTAGGTAATTTATCTGAATTTTATATGTATATTTCAGACCAATTTTAGGTAAAATAACTCTAAAAAACTTAATGGATAGTATCTTCACCAGGGATTGCTTGGCAGACTGCATGGCTCATTCCCAAAATTCTTACTGCTAATTTGAAATTTTCCTTTGCCATAAAATAGTCCAATTTACATAATATTAAGAACACTCTAACAAGGTTCTATGTTGGAATCACTATCACCTTCTCTTTTAAAAGGACTAGTATTAACAGAAATATTTATGATTATGTTTATTTAGCTGTGTGTATGTGTGCTCAAATTAGTCAGCCAGCTGCTTTCTATAGAAGCAGAGATCTGAGATTACTTTCACAGTCTAGGAATAGATCTTATGCATCTTCAAAAGCAATGTTTTTCAAATGTAAAGGAAGGGGAGCTGGGAATTATTAGTGGATCATGAAATTAACTTAAAGGATGTTAACAACATTTTTAATGTTATATAAAATCTATTAAAGGCTTTGGGACATCCTTTAGAAAAATAGGAAAAGTCATTCATTATCCTGGAATTCATTAGTAATAGAGCCTTTTCATCCCTGTCTCACTGTTTATATTCGGAGTTCTAGGAAAGAATGTAGGCCTGTTACACAGTGTCATTCTTCTGTGTGGGACATCACAGAACTCTAAATTCTGTGTCCTAAATTTGAGGTAGCTTCAAGATTAGTAACAAAGGAGAATAACAGACAAAAACTAAATCAACTGAAGAAAGTAAGAACGGAGACCAGAGACTGGAAAACTAAGTTCAAAACAAAAAGAAGAAAATGGCAAGAGCTTATGGGGTAAGCTGATCTTGACAAAATAGGCAACTGATGTTAGAGTCACCTTTGGCCCCTCCACTCCTGTGTATATTCACTTACTCAACAAACATTTACTGAGTGTATAATTTCTGCTCTGGCACTGTGTTATTTACATTAATGAATAATGCATATATAATCACTGTTTATGGAAAGCTTATTCTAGTATGTGTGATATAAACACTAAACAACTAAAAAAAGCAAATAGCAGCAAATACATGAAGAAAAAAGATTTAAGTAGGAGAGCTATGAGGAATGGGTGTTATATTGGTAATCTTGCTTGGCCTTTCAAAAGAAGTAATATTGAAACCAAGAATTCGAACTATATGAAATTAACCATGAAAGGAAAAAAATTATTTGGGAAAAGATAGATTGTTCCAGGTAGAGCAGAATGTATGAGCAGAGGCTCTGAGATCACAAGATAAAAGAGGTAGGAGAATTAAAATGAGCCAAGTATGACTGGAACTCAGTGGGAAAGATGATAATGCCTGGAGGTTGATGGTGACCAGGCCATGTATTCAGTAAGTGTTTATTGAGCTTAGTGCCAGGAACTGTTCTAAGTGTGAGCGTATAGCAGTGGGCCCAAATATCAAGTTCCTGAGGCTCTTCTGATGAAGATGAATATAAAGTAAATAAGCAAAATAATGAATTATAACTTCAAGGAATAATAAGTACATTTAAGGAAATAAAACACATTATAAAGATAAAAAGTGATGGGGTTTGGCTTAAGAAATGTTTGGAGCAGGCCACTTTAAGGATGTTATGTTTAAAGAGAAGCATAAATCCCAAAAACATCTAAGAAAATATCTATGAAAAGAAATTTCATAGTAGAGTGAAAAGGAAATAAGGTAAGCACAGTCTCATTGAGGGGCAACACGAAGGCTAGTGGTGCCTAACATCTAAGAGACAGCCAGGACCAACTGAGGTAAGGCCTTAAAAGCCATGACAATGACTTGGATTTTATTTTCAATATACCTGGATGTTCCTGGATAGTTTTAAGCAGAATGGTGAAATGATCTGATTTATTTTTTAAAGGGATCATTCAGGTTACATGCTTGAGAACGGACTGAAAGGGAGGACATGGTCTAGCCAAGAGATGATGGCAGTTGAGACCATGATGATAGGGTAGAGGTTAGAAAGAATGTCAGATTGGCTACATTTTTTAGTTGCATTGGGGATAAAGTTTTTTGATATATTGATATTAAATGTGAGAGATAGAGTACTTGATATCATGTGAAGTTTAGACGTGAATAAACCAAAAAGAAAGGACAAAAGTGCCATTTCCATTGGAAAAACTTGGGGAAGTTCAGAAATTACAAAATGTGTGGATAAGAAAATAGGACTCCTGTTTAGGATGCCAAAAGGAGATACTGAATAGCAAATGGGGAATGATTCAGGAGTTCAGAGGACAGTCTTAGTGATACAAATTTGAAATGTAAAACAGTATTGAATTCACAGGACTGGATGAGAGGAAAAGCCTTGGGGGAAGTTGGGGAAGATGAGGAGTCTCCACAAAGAAGCCAGAGAAGGAAGAACCAATATGAACAGTGGAAAACCAAGAGAATAGCAAACAAATGAAGAAAGCCTTTGGAAAAGGTAAAAATGATTAGCTAAGAAGTCATATACAGAAGAATTGAAAACTATACACTAGATTTGACAAAGAAGTCATTGCTGACAGAGAATTCAATTTTTATTGCTTTTTTAGTCAAGAGTTTCATTACTAAGAAACTCTCAGTGAGAAAGTGAAAACAAAGTATTCAAATGTTTGCTGACTCCTAAGTAAGCTCAATCCAGTTAAGTATGAATTTTTCCTTTTTAGAGGAAAAAAGTCAGTGATATAGATTGTGAGTTAACTATTACAACTTCTTATAACAAACACATTTACAATCTAAATGAGCAAAATATTTTTTACAGGACTCATTTCAACAAAAGTTATTTCTTGTAACAAACTTTAATAGTTTCAAAGTTTACATTCACAGTCTTTAGAAACAGTAAAATAACCCTTTTAGCATTACTTGAAAGCTTTATGCCTCTCTTAGCAATATACTGAGACAGAAACTCAACTCTATGAAGATACAGAAAAATAAATCCAACAAAATTTATGGGAAAAAAAGGTTTGCTTAGTGTTTTTCTTATCTACTCAAGCCAAATATATAGGCTACAGTAACAGCTTTGCCTTCTCTGAGCATCTGTGTCAAGATCTTTCAAATTCTATTCAAGGT
Organism: Zalophus californianus; assembly: GCF_009762305.2. Classification (NCBI taxonomy): domain Eukaryota; kingdom Metazoa; phylum Chordata; class Mammalia; order Carnivora; family Otariidae; genus Zalophus; species Zalophus californianus. The sequence continues at coordinate 24,931,768 of NC_045606.1, read as the reverse complement.
TCCTCAACAAAATGTTAACTGAGGTCTGTTGTATGTGGCTTTACTTATAATTTCTAGTCAAGGATAAATTAGTATCACAGAACTTATACAAATCTTTTTCCACATTGAGGAATTTGCCCAGAGAAGTTTCAGCAGAGCAATGCAAGCAAAAGCCTGATTAGAGAGGCATCAAAAGAAATGAGAGCAGAAGAAATAGAGTCAGTGATTATACACATCTTTTGAAGAGTTTTGCTTTCAAGAAGAGCAAAGGGAATATGGGATCAAGAGATTTTGTTGTTGACATTGGTTGGTTTTGTTTTTTAAGATGGAAATATGACATGTTAATGGATATATTCATGGAGAGGGGAATACAGTACAAGGATAGAGTGGCTAAGTGGAACAGGTCCTTGAGTAGGCGAGACAGGATGGGTTTCAGGGGGCAACGGGTGAGTTGAATCTTAGAGAAGTTTATCTTTGATCAAACAAGACTTTTTATGACAGGATAATGAGTTTTAATTTAATGGAGATAAAATTAGAACAAAAAGTGTGATGCCACATTTTGGAAAATTAAGCTATGATATAACTTTCGGTAATCACAAGTTCCAGAAGGTAACAAGTATGGGTGGGAGTGGTTAGAGATAGAACAGAAAAAAAAAAAAATGTCATTAAAATGGGGAAATAAAGAAAATGAAAGGCCAGGTTGTGGATGAGCTAGCCACGTGGGTGTTGATATAGTCAAGAATGATGTTGCCTAGGCAGGGAGAGCATTTTATAAGACAAAAGTTTATTAACAAGTGAAATAATGAATATTAGTAGGTGACATAAATAGAAAGGTTGAGAGATTAAGAGAGTGAGTTAACATATAAAATTCAAACTGATGAGAATGTTTTGAGATGTAGGAGATGGAATATTATGGAGGATTCCTTCTGGCTCTGAGGTCAAAAGTTGGTCTTTGAAAAACAAAATTCAGAGCACAGTGGTACAACAGTTGTAGCCTCGGTGGGCAGACTGGAGCATCTCTGCACCAGAGTCAGAGATCTGGAACAGCAGAAGCATGTGCTCATAAATGGAAAAGAGTCCACAGTACCTTTCAATACCTGGTTTTAACAGTTAATAGGCGTAGCAATGAGAATCAAGTTTTGTAATAGACTGGTCTGACCACCTGTGATTGGGCAAAGCTGTAGAATTCTTTAGGGTAAATGGAAACCTCAATAGAGACACACTTCCTTCCTGTTAACAGAGCAAACAAAATCTTTAGTTTTTAATTGATCTAAATAGAAGAGTGTATTTCTACTCTGATTTTTTTAACAGCTTGTCAAAGCTTTTATGTATAGATAAGTCCATATATATTTGTTACCTAAAATATTCACAAGGATCAATAATAATCTTTGATTATTGTCTCTGTCAGAACAGAAGCATATCAATGTTGTGCCAAGAAAAATGATGCAATATTTACCTCATTACCTGTCATGTCATGCATCAACATGCCATTCATTATTACTTTCATTTTTATCAGTTTATCTTAAAGAAATATCCCAAATGATGCTTTTGATTTCTTTCCTCAAGGTTTAGAAATTACTTATTCAATTTAGGTCATTTGTTACTAAAAATATCTGTCAGTTGTATTTTATTATGCATGTTCTCTTAGTACATTTTGGGGAAAATATATTATGCATCTGCTGTGTACTCATTTCCAGGGAATAACTTTTTTTTGCTTTATTTTGAAACATAACTTCCATGTTTCATTTTAGAATGCTTTAATATTTTGTAATAAGTAATATAGCAGTTCCAAATTGAGTATGTCATTATTTACCAAGAATGATTTAATTAAATTTAAAATATGACTCCCTCCCGCCATTAGAGGAACAATGCTATTAATCTCGCTAGCATCTACTGTGAGATTTTAAGATTTATTCACAATCAAGTAGGGACAACTTTTAAGTAGAATGTAATTGTGGCTTCCAAGGAAAACGTTGAGAATCAAAATTTTGCTCAGTGTCATCTCATTGGTAACACAATGACAATGGAATCAACCGAGATGGCAGAATTATGACAATCCTTAGCATATTTTATTTCTTTTAGAAAGCAGATGTTGCCTTTGCAGACATATAAAGTTTTTATACTTTCTTCTATTTGTTAAATTGTTAAATGTATTATTGTTTAAACTCATCCATCTGATTTTACTACATGTCAGAGACAATTTGTATTTTTTAACAAATTACCTGTCATTTATAGAACATGCAAAAAATCCCTTCCCCACCCTCTATTTTTACAATAAATCTTCTAGCTTTGACTTTCTAAATATTAAGGACCCTCAAGTGGGTATATTGGGGTATAAGGACTCAGGAAATCTAGTACTTGGCCATTCATTTTTCTGAGCTTATTTTCTGACATGTTGCCTTTTACATTTTAGAAGAACAGAGACAAGGCTTTGGCCCCTGACTCGACCCAGATGCGGCTTCTACTCCTCTCTTGTCAGACATAATTTGTCTCCTAGTTTCCTGCTGTTCTATTCCTTAGCATCATGTTTGATATTAACCACTCTTCTTCTCTCATTCACCCATTTGGATGTAATCTGTTGCCCTGACAGTTTAGATCCTCAAATTTTCTGAGTTCCCCCACAGTTTGCCTTCCTTGGCAATAACTCAATTGGAACAATATCAACAACACTCTTGGACCCTGTGTTTGGCAAACTTGAGTTTCCTGCTCTCTATAGATGGTTTTTCTGAAATAGGACCCTAGCTTGAGTGGTAGATTTTGTGTTTGTAATTATCCGAAGAGTTTGCCCTCAGTAAGGTATGCTATTGGCAAACCATGCAGCAGTCCAGCATCCTTCTAGAGTTGGGTGTATTCCTCCCCAGTTGACACTGTCCTTGCTTCTAAGCCAAACTCATCAGGATATGATCTAATGCCTGCCATCCAGAGGGTGTAAAGAACAACTTTATGCCATTTTTCTTGTTTGTTTTTGTTTGTTTCTTTTATTGGTGAACTTAATTCAGAATTTATATGCCTTTTGTCTTTAAAACAGAGCTCCTTTGTAAACCTTTAATATATGACCACACCAGGTTATCACAATGTCCACATCGCTCTGCTTCTTTTCACCACATCCACCCTTTCAACTCTGCAGTCCACACCATTTCAAAGAGACTGTTTTCCACAGACAACTAATAATGACTTCTTAGAAAATATAATGGATGGTTTGCAGTTCTTACATTACTTGCCTTCTCAGTAGTATTTAACAACATTGGCCACTCTTAAGGCTATGATTAGAATGTTTGTGTGTATTGCTCAAGAAAGGATGCTATACTTTGTCAAATACTTTTTCTGCATCTATTAAGAGGACCAAATGGTTCTTGTTCTTTCTTATATTAATGTATTATATGACATTGATTGATTTGCTGCACCCTTTCTTGATCAAAACTCTTCAGAGTATAGGGATAGAGGGTACATACCTCAATATCATAAAAGCCATCTATGAAAAACCCACAGTGAATATCATTCTCAATGGGGAAAAACTGAGAGCTTTCCCCCCTAAGGTCAGAAACATGGCAGAGATGTCCACTATCTCCACTGCTAATCAATATAATATTAGAAGTGCTAGCCACAGCAATAAGACAACAAAAAGAAATCAAAGGCATCCAAATCGGCCAAAGAAGAAGTCAAACTCTCACTGTTTGCAGATGATATGATACTTTATGTGGAAAACCCAAAAGACTCCACCCCAAAACTGCTAGAATTCATACAGGAATTCAGTAAAGTGGCAGGATATAAAATCAATGTACAGAAATCAGTGGCATTCCTATACACCAACAACAAGACAGAAGAATGAGAAATTAAGGAGTCGATCCCATTTACAATTGCACCCCATATCGTAAGATACCTAGGAATAAATCTAACCAAAGAGGCAAAGAATCTGTACTCAGAAAACTATAAAATACTCATGAAAGAGATTGACGAAAACACAAAGAAATGGAAAAACGTTCCATGCTCATGGATTGGAAGAACAAATATTGTGAGGATGTCAATGCTACCTAGAGCAAACTACACATTCAATGCAATCCCCATCAAAATACCATCCACTTTTTTCAAAGAAATGGAACAAATAATCCTAAAATTTGTATGGAACCAGAAAAGACCCCGAATAGCCAGAGGAATGTTGAAAAAGAAAGCAAAGCTGGCAGCATCACAATTCAGGACTTCCAACTGTATTACAAAGCTGTCATCATGTAGACAGTATGGTACTGGCACAAAAACAGACATATAGATCAATGGAACACAATAGAGAGCCCAGAAATGGACCCTCAACTCTACGGTCAATTAATCTTTGACAAAGCAGGAAAGAATGCCCAATGGAAAAAAGACAGTCTCTTCCACAAATGGTGTTGGGAAAATTGGACAGCCACATGCCGAAGAATGAAACTGGACCATTTCCTTACACCACGCACAAAAATAGACTCCAAATGGTTGAAAGACCTAAATGTGAGACAGGAGTCCATCAAAATCCTAAAGAAGAACACAGGCAGCAACCTCTTCGACCTCAGCTGCAGCAACTGCTTCCTAGAAACATTGCCAAAGGCAAGGGAAGCAAGGGCAAAAATGAACTACTGGGACTTGATCAAGATAAAAAGCTTTTGCACAGCAAAAGAAACAGTCCACAAAACCAAAAGACAACCGACAGAATGGGAGAAAATATTTGCAAATGACATATCAGATAAAGGGCTAGTATCCAAAATCTATAAAGAACTTATCAAACTCAACATCTAAAGAACAAATGATCCAACCAAGAAATGGGCAGAAGACATGAACAGACATTTTTCCAAAGAAGACATCCAAATGGCCATGAGACACAGGAAGAAGTGCTCAACATCGCTCAGCATCAGGGAAATCCAAATCAAAACCTCAATGAGATACCACCTCACACCAGTCAGAACGGCTAAAATTAACAAGTCAGGAAACAACAGATGTTGGAGGGGGATGCGGAGAAAGGGGAACCCTCCTACACTGTGGGTGTGAATGCAAGCTGGTGCAGGCACTCTGGAAAACAGTATGGAGGTTCCTCAAAAAGTTGAAAATAGAGCTACCATATGATCCAGCAATTGCACTACTGGGTATTTACCCCAAAGATACAAATTTGGGATCCAAAGGGGTACGTGCACCCCAATGTTTATAGCAGCAATGTCCACAATAGCCAAACTATGGAAAGAGCCAAGATGTCCATGGACAGATGAATGGATAAAAAAGAGGTGGTACACACACACACACACACACACACACACACACACACACACACAATGTAATATTATGCAGCCATCAAAAGGGGATGAGATCTTGCCATTTGCAATGACGTGGATGGAACTGGAGGGTGTTATGCTGAGTGAAATAAGTCAATCAGAGAAAGACATGTATCATATGACCTCACTGATATGAGGAATTCTTAATCTCAGGAAACAAATTGAGAATTGCAGGAGTGGTGGGGGATGGGAGGGATGGGGTGGCTGGGTGATAGACATTGGGGAGGGTATGTGCTATGGTGAAGACTGTGAATTGTGTAAGACTGCTGAATCACAGAAACAAATAAGACATTATATGTTAAAAAAAAAAAGAAGAAGAAGAAGATAGCAGGAAGGGAAAAATGAAGTGGGGGAAATCGGAGGGGGAGATGAACCATAAGAGACTATGGACTCTGAGAAACAAACTGAGGGTTCTGGAGGGGAGGGGGGTGGGAGGATGGGTTAGCCTGGTGATGGGCATTAAAGAGGGCACGTACTATATGGAGCACTGGGTGTTATACACGAACAATGAATCATGGAACACTACATCAAAAACTAATGATGTAATGTATGGTGATTAACATAACATAATAAAAATAAATAAATAAATAAAAGTAAAAAACAAAAGAATCTGTGTAAATTCATATGTTTAAATCCTAATACCCAATATAATGGTATTAGGAGGTAGGGCCTTTGGGGGTATTAGATCATGAGATTTGAACCCTCTTAAATGGGATTAATATTCCTGTAAAAAAGACTCCACAGACCTCCCTAGCTCTTCTGCCACATAAAATATAATGAGAAGTCTGCAACCAGGAAGAGGGCCCTCACTCACCCATACTGGCACCTTGATCTCAGACTGCCAGTCTCCAGAACTCTGAGAACAAATGTTTGTTGTTTGTAAGTCACTCAGTCTGTGGAATTTTGCTACACCAGCCCAAACAGATGAAGATGCCCACTATTTAAATTTTTTTCTTCTTTTTTTTTTTTTGAGATGTCATGGTCTCCTAATTTTCTTCCCATTCCTCTGGTGTCTCCTTAAATTTACTTTTTCCTCTTTTATTCCTTAATTATCTGGGTTCTTAAGAGTACCACTTGAAGTTCTCTTGTGTTCAAATTTTATACATACTCTCTGAGCAATCTCATCCTCTCCCATGCCTTAAATTAACATAGCTTTACCAAATGTGTATCTTGTCCCAGACATTCTTCATAGGAAATCCATATATCCAACAGTATTCCAAACATCAGCACTTGAATGTTTACAATGATCTTTGAACTTACCTTCTCTTCACAAAACTGCTTTTCCTATAGCACTTCTTATCTCAGTAATGGCATTATACACCAGCTGCCCAAAACAGACACCAGGTAATTTTCCTTCCTCTTTACTGTCCTGACCACTAATAAATCACCAAGTCTTGCAAATTTTATTTCCTCAAATTCCTGAAATATATCTCCCTCCTTTTCCTTGACTTTTGTTTATTGCCACTCCCAGGCCTCCATTACATTTTACCTGAATTACTCCAACAGTTTGATAACTACTTAACCAACTCTATAACAAAGTTGATCTTTTGAAATAAAAATGGAAACAACTGCTTTTCAATTTAAAATCCTTTGAGTTTTCTGGTAACCTCAGGATACATTCCTTCTTCATTCTTTGCTTCAGAGGTACAGGTCTGTGATTCAACAGTCTTACACAATTCACAGAAGGGGGGGAAATCAGAGGGGGAGACGAACCATGAGAGACTATGGACTCTGAGAAATAAACAGGGTTCTAGAGGGGTGGGGAATGGGTTAGCCTGGTGATGGGTATTAAAGAGGGCACGTTCTGCATGGAGCACTGGGTGTTATATGCAAACAATGAATCATGGAACACTACATCAAAAACTGATGATGTAATGTATGGTGATTAACATAACATAATAATAACAAAAAAAAGGATACATTCCTTCATCAGGGAAATAAAGGCTCTTTCTGCACTTTTTGCACCCCTTTCCAGTTCCAACTTAGTAGTCTCTAGTCTCTTCCAAATTCCCAAGCACCCTACCTTGCTTTCTTTTATATGTACACTATCAAATGTAAACTTTCCAATTATGCACTCTCTGCCTAGCATTCACTTCTCCCTTTACAACCAGATATCTTACACACACACACACACACACACACACACACACACACACACTCACGGGCCTCCCTCCCTCTCACTGTGCTGGTTAACTTCTACTGATCTTTCATGTCTCAACTTGCATGTGACTTCCCTTGGGAAACCGTTCCTTGATTCCTTAGAGGCTCCTCCTAAGTGCTACCCAAGCACGCTGTAATTCTTCCTTTCATAGAACTTCTTAAATAGCTGTGCTTATTCTAAGTGGTTGTCTTCCAACCAGACTGTCAGCTCAGTGAGGGAGGGTACTGTGTCTTATTCCACCACTCTTATGTTTCTGGTTTCTAGTTCAGTTACAGGTATTTTGAACACTTAACAAAGCTACTATTTTTTTTAAGAAATAGATATACCTTCCCAAATAATTCAGGCTTTTATATGAAAGTCCACAAAAGTTTTCACTTCTTACTGGGGGGGTGGGGTGGGGAAGGACCAAAGTCTTTAAATTGCAGTATCCTACATGACTCCACATGATCTGAACTTCCCATTGTTCACCTTTCTCTTGTTTCAAATCATTTTCCTATAATTCTTTGTTCATTTTTCCTTGCCTTTACACCAGGCATTGCTTTTATGGTGGGATGTGAATGCCGCCATGCCACTATCAAGACCAAGCGTAGCACCCAGTTTGTGGACTGGTGTCCCACAGGTTTCAAGGTTGGCATTAACTACCAGCCCCCCACAGTGGTGCCTGGGGGCGACCTGGCCAAGGTGCAGCGGGCCGTGTGCATGCTAAGCAACACCACAGCCATCGCTGAGGCCTGGGCCCGCCTTGACCACAAGTTTGACCTGATGTATGCCAAACAGGCCCTTGTGCACTGGTACGTGGGCGAGGGCATGGAGGAAGGGGAGTTCTCCGAGGCCCGAGAGGACCTGGCTGCCCTGGAGAAGGATTATGAAGAAGTGGGAACAGAGTCTATGGACGGTGAGGATGAGAGCGAGGAGTTCTAGGGGGTCCTGGCATCTGTGACGTCCGCTCTCTCCCTAGTTTTGTATTTCTCATTCCACTGTTTCCCTAACCCCCTACAAATACAGTGTCTCAAGCAAAAAAAAAAAAAAAATAAATAAATAACATGCTGTCCCCTCTGACTGGAATGCTGTCCCCATAGATATCCACATAACTTTCTCTCTCAACAACTTAAGATCTCTCCTCATATCTCAGCTTCTCACTAAGGTATTTCCCGGCCTATATTTAAAATCTCAACTTGTCCCCACAAAAACCCCATGCAAATATATGCAGTGTCCCTGATTTCTTTTCCTCCCTAATAATTATAATCTCTAATTTATTATATTTTGCTTCTGTATGGTATTTATCTTATATATCTTTCTACCTTTTATAAAATGTAAGCTCCATGAGGGTAATGGATTTTGTCTCTTTTTGTTCACTGCTATATTCCCAATGTCTAGAATATGCTTGCCCTTATTGAAAAAATTGATTCAGTAACAATAAAAAAGTGCTCATAAAATAAGTAACAAGTTGGTAAAACTTTGAATAAGTAATTATAGGGTAGTTTTAGCTTCTATACAGATATGTTCTTCAATACTTTTAACAATATTAACTTTTAAATACAATTTGTGCTATTCATTTGAGTATTTCATGAAACTGTCACAGGCCATGTGCTAGTTTCTACTATTTATCATTTATCATTTTATTTCCATTAGACAGTTTTTTTATGTCTACTTTCTATTATCCATAGATTACACTGAGATACAAGAAATAATTTTTTTCATTGTGGTTTATTTAACATCATGTTAAAATACATTCTTAGTGAGAATCATTACCTGAAACTGATTCATGGTATTGCTGCCCTTATTTTTGAAAATCTGGCTTACCGATACATAATTTCCTCTAGTTAAAATACATTTATGGTTACACAAAAGCAAAAGAAATAATTTAGGCAGATAGTGTATCATGATTTCCCACTTATCTGAAGGTCATCAAATTACTTGTAGTAAAATTAACCATTCATGAATTTGGCTATTTTTAATCTGATTTGACATGATTATAATACGTCTGCTAATGTTGTTAGCAGAATAGAGGCTGACTGGCTTTTTTTTCTTCCTCATAATGAACATATAGAGTTCATCTTTTGCCTGGAAACTGCTATATCCACAGACAATCATGGTGGGGCCAAAGGAGCCTAGTATATTTCACTAGCACAAATTTTGCCCTTTACTCTACAAAAGACAAATAAACAGAGCAATGGGGCTTCCAGGCCTTGTTGAAACATGATTTAGTTGAATAATAGCTTGTTTGAATTCACGTTTATAGCAAATGACACAAAAATTTGACAGCAAAGAACATCCTCATGGCCACTAGCACACACTGTCCTTGAGGAATGATAAGTAATAATGTAGCATTTCAAGGACTGTGAATGTTCTAAAGCATCTGATTTGGTCTAATATGCCGTTTAATATGCATTTGAAGTTTGTGGCTCTGGACTCCTTTGACTGCTGCAGCCAGTGCCCCTCTCCTGCCACATCTGTTCAGCTGACGTTGCCATCAACATTCCACCGGAGTCAGTGCAACCTCAGAATAGACTTTTCTTGGTGCAACACAGCAGGCGTGTTCCACCTGACTGCTACCACACATTCATCAAGAGAGGAATGATTAATGATTGCAATCCCAAATGGCTTTAAAAATCTGTTTTAAATAAATCTGTCTTTTACCTGTGGCCCCGGAACCTACAAGCTTATAGCTATTTAATTAACATGCATCAATAGTCCTGAATCTCCATAGGTCCATATGAAATGTACTACTTAAATCTAATATAGTCTACCTCCTTGCTTAGTATTTAAACATATATTTAAAAATCCTCTCCTTAGCCAAAATTGTGCAGTTACAGACATGTGCACAAATGTTAACATTTATAATATAAGAAGTAACTTTGTAGTATCTCGTCTACTTGGCAGACTCTATATAGAAATTCATATTCTTCTGCTCTATTTAGTTACTTATCCTGGAGAAAAATTATGAAATTCAAATTGCTGCACTGTTTCCTTTTCTCTCTAAGTGTGATCCATGGGCCTATTGTATTAAAATCACCCAGGCTACATCATAAAATTGTAGAGTTCTGGACTCCACTCACTATTCACTGATCCCCAGGGTTAGAGTCCAGGAATCAATATTTCTACCTGTGCCAGATTATTTTAAAGTATATAGAAGTTTGAGAAACCTTGGTTTAGAAGTTCTTACTACAGACTTTACATATTTTTCCACCAGATATGTAAGTTTACAATTGTAACTTTTATTTTTGCAATCATTTCAAAGTATAACAAAAGGCCTGTCAAACAAATTGCTCTTTATTTCAGTAAGAAACTATGCAAATATCATTTTGAAGATTCAAGAGAACATTTTACCAATGAAGGAATGTTATCTCATTACCCATACAATGTGGCAAATGTTATTCTTGATGTTTTTATAGACTTCCTTAAGTGTTTTCATTGATTGCAAGTGGTTAGTCGTGTTGATTACTGCTATAAAATTCCTAGTTTCTCTTGCTCAACTTCATGTGTGCACGTCATTTGAAAATATAGACATGTGTATGCAAGTATGTGCATAAATCTTTTGTGTACATGTATGTAAATAAGAAAGCACATGTGTACATGCATATGTGTTGATACCTTTTATATACATACGTGTGCATATGTATGAAAACATACTCATGTGCATTCATGCTTACATACATCTGTACAAATGCATGTATAAACATAAATGAAAACATACACAAAGCACACACATATATGCATGCCCTCATATACATATACATGCATGTACACATACATTCGTGACACCCATACTTTGTAGTGGAAACTCTTGAGAATATTATGGAAACCAATGTTTACTTAGTGTTCACATTTTTCTTTCTACAGTAATTTGTAATTCTTCCCTCAAGTCTAGAAAACTTCATAGTGCTGGAAATGTCTGTTTATAACTTCCTCATTCTGTTCTGCTAAGAATTCTAATGACTTTATAAATGATTCCATTTTGAACATGATAACTAATACTGTAGCAAATATATGTACACTAGAAAGAAAATAGGGGCCAAAATAGAATGAAGAAGTCAGTCAGTGAATTGGAGAAATAAACAGAAAAGGCAGTCACAATAATGAACTTCAAAATGTACAGGCTTAAAACCAAAAGCAACAGATTTATGGTGGAGAAAAGCTTAAAAAGAATTCCTTTAAGTGGAAACTTGGAGAATGTGGAATTTAACAATTGCACATAACCCTGATTTTTCTTGGAATTAGTTTTCTTTTTAGATAATGATTTTTGAAATCTATCATTTTTACAAACAAAAACTACAAAAAAAGTCTGGTCAAATCTCTTTTAAGCATATGCTTATTAATTCATTAATAGAAGAACACTTTTTATGAGTATATTGCATTGTGAGTTTATTTTTCTTCCCTCTGCTTTTCTTAACCACATAAACAGGTAAAGAAAAAAATGCCTTCCTATTCCATCAACTCTTGCTTTACTTTGATAAGTACTTGAAAATATTTGAATATATTCCTATAAAAATGTTTGAATTCCTAAAGAGTGTACTGAATTTGGAAGACAAAGGTCAAGATTTATTATTCTTCTATAATATCATAATATGTAAACTTTGGTAAAAAAATTAAGGGTAATACATATTAATTAAACTTTAGTTACTGTATTGAAAAATGCTGCTATTATTTTTGACATTAAAACAAAATCTTTGCCTATTTACATGCAATTTTCTAACTGTACTATTATCTTATTAATAAAAGAAAATCCATGGACATGAAATCTTACAGGAAAATTTTAAAAATAATTAACAGAAATGAAAAGAAAACTGTTAGTATCAAGGATATTTTCAAATCTACCTCACTGCTATAATCTGGACATTTCAGTAATCCAATTTTGACAAAATTAAGATAGTCTAAAAGAAACCTACTCTTGTTAGCTTAGTGACTATTTTAAAATGAGGAGAGTACTCTGTTAAAATTTGCTGTAAATTAAATTTTCACTTCTATTTATTTGTCTTGGTACCTTATATTTTGATATTCAAAGACCCTTCATACATGTAATTTCAGAATTAAATTTCACAAATTTTTTCCCAACTTAGATATTTTTGCTTTGTTTTGTTTTGGTTTTTATTTTATTTATTTACTTACTAACTTCTTGACTGCTTCAGGTAACAATTTGGCCAACAAACCGTAACAGTAACAGAATGCTATTTGGTTAATTTTATTTTGAAGAATCTAGTAGTATCAGGCTATACATTTTCTTCTTTTAATTATATATTCCTATTATTTTTTCATATATTTACCCTACTAAAGGTATTTATTATTTGTTATACAGTATATATACTAACTACTAGGAAGTCATATATTAAGACATTTACATCCAGTAATAAATTTAATCCTCCCAATGGAGAGAATTACATTCCTGGGGAAACTGAGGTTCAGTTAAGTAACTTTTGTCAGGTTATATGGCTACTAACTGAATAGCCAGATTATAAATTGAAGCAGTCTGACTTGAGTGTATTCTGTCATTATCTTTCTTTAAGCTGTCATTTAACATTTCTAACTTGATATTTTGAAACAATTTTAGATTTGTAGAAGCTTAGCAAAGATAGTATGGAGAGTTCTCTTATACCTTTCACCTAACTTCCCCTAATTTTAACATCTTACATAACTACTACATAATTATTGAGGCTAAGAAATTAACTTTAGTATAATATTATTAACTAAACCACAAACTTTTTTTTTCCACTTCACCACTTTTACCACTAATATCCTTTTTCTATTCTGAAAGCCGATCCAGGATTCCACACTGCATTTAGTTTTCCTATCTTAATCTCCTCCAACAATGAGTTTTCAGTCTGTTCTTATTCTTAATGACCTTAACACTTATAGAGAGTAGTGGCCAAGTATGTTGCAGAATGTCTCTCAATTTGTACATGTCTGATGTTTTCTCTTCTTTAAATTTTTATTGTTATGTTAATCAACATACATTACATCATTAGTTTGTAATGTAGTGTTCCATGATTCATTGTTTGAGCATAACACCCAGGGCTCCCTGCAGGACGTGCCCTCTTTAATACCCATCACCAGGCTAACCCATCCCCCCACCCCCCTCCCCTCTAGAACCCTCAGTTTGTTTTTCAGAGTCCATCATCTCTCATGGTTCGTCTCCCCCTCTGATTTACCCCCTGTCTGATGTTTTCTCATGACTAGATTGAGGTTATGGATTTGGGAGAAAAATACCAGAGTTGATGCCCCTTCTTAGGCATCAAATCAGTAGTGCATGATATATATTTGACTTATTATTGGTTATGTTAACATTTACCATTTGGTTAAGGTGGTATCTATCACATTTCTTCCTGTAACATTAGTATTTTTTCCCTTTGTAGTTAATAAATATTTGAGATGGGGTGCCTGGGTGGCTCAGTCCATTAAGCAGCCAACTCTCGATTTTGGCTCAGGTCATGATTTCAGGTTCCTGGGAAGAAGCCCCATGTTGGGCTCCCTGCTCAGCAGGGAGTCGGCTTCAGGATTCTCTCTCTCCCTCTCCCTCTGCCCCTCCCCCTACTCTCTATCTCTCGAAAATATATATATATTTGAGGTAATATACTTTGAGGTTATAAAATACCCTGTTTCAACTTAAACTTTTGCTCTCTTAGCATGCTTTGGTAGATTTTTTTTTCCTGTGGTTTCTTTCTTTTTTTAAATTTTTTTGTTATGTTAATCACCATACATTTATCATTAGTTTTTGATGTAGTGTTCCATGATTCATTGTTTGCATATAACACCCAGTGCTCCATGAAGAATGTGCCCTCTTTAATACCCATCACCAGGCTAACTCATCCTCCCACCCCCTCCCCTCTAGAACTCTCAGTTTGTTTTTCAGAGTCCATCGTCTCTCATGGTTCGTCTCCCCCTCCAATCCCCCCCCCTTCATTCTTCCCCTCCTGCTATCTTCTTCTTTTTTTTTTAACATATTATATTATTTGTTTCAGAGGTACAGATCTGTGATTCAACAGTCTTGCACAATTCACAACTCTCACCACAGAACATAACCTCCCCAACGTCTATCACCCAGCCACCCCATCCCTCCCATCCCCCACCACTCCTGCAACTCTGTTTGTTTCCTGAGATTAAGAATTCCTCATATCAGGGCGCCTGGGTGGCTCAGTTGGTTGAGCGACTGCCTTCAGCTCAGGTCATGATCCTGGAGTCCTGGGATCGAGTCCCGCATCAGGCTCCCTGCTCGGCGAGGGGCCTGCTTCTCCCTCTAACCCTCCCCGCTCTCATGTACTCTCTCTCTCTCTCTCTCTCATTCTCACTCTCTCAAAATAAATAAATAAATCTTTAAAAAAAAAAAAGAATTCCTCATATCAGTAAGGTCATATGATACATGTCTTTCTCTGATTGACTTATTTCACTCAGCATAACACCCTCCAGTTCCATCCACGCCGTTGCAAATGGCAAGATCTCATTCCCTTTTGATGGCTGCATAATATTCCATTATATATACATACCTCCTTTTATCGATTCATCTGTCGATGGACATCTTGGCTCTTTCCATAGTTTGCTATTGTGGACATTGCTGCTATAAACATCGGGGTGCACGTACCCTTCAGATCCCTACATTTGTATCTTTGGGGTAAATACCCAGTAGTGCAATTGCTGGATCATATGGTAGCTCTGTTTTCAACTTTTTGAGGAACCTCCATACTGTTTTCCAGAGTGCCTGCACCAGCTTGCATTCCCACCCACAGTGTAGGAGGGTTCCCCTTTCTCCACATCCCCACCAACATCTGTCGTTTCCTGACTTGTTAATTTTAGCCATTCTGACTGGTGTGAGGTGGTATCCCATTGAAGTTTTGATTTGGATTTCCCTGATGCCGAGCGATGTTGAGCACTTTTTCATGTGTCTGACGGCCATTTGGATGTCTTCTTTGGAAAAAATGTCTGTTCATGTCTTCTGCCCATTTCTTGGTTGGATCATTTGTTCTTTGGGTGTTGAGTTTAAGAAGTTCTTTATAGATTTTGGATACTAGCCCTTTATCTGATATGTCATTTGCAAATATCTTCTCCCATTCTGTCAGTTGTCTTTTGGTTTTGTGGACTGTTTCTTTTGCTGTGCAAAAGCTTTTTATCTTGATCAAGTTCCAGTAGTTCATTTTTGCCCTTGCTTCCCTTGCCTTTGGCGATGTTTCTAGGAAGCAGTTGCTGCGGCTGAGGTCGAAGAGGTTGCTGCCTGTGTTCTCCTTTAGGATTTTGATGGACTCCTGTCTCACGTTTAGGTCTTTCAACCATTTGGAGTCTATTTTTGTGTGTGGTGTAAGGAAATGGTCCAGTTTCATTCTTCGGCATGTGGCTGTCCAATTTTCCCAACACCATTTGTGGAAGAGACTGTCTTTTTTCCATTGGATATTCTTTCCTGCTTTGTCAAAGATGAGTTGACTATAGAGTTGAGGGTCCATTTCTGGGCTCTCGATTCTGTTCCATTGATCTATGTGTCTGTTTTTGTGTCAGTACCATACTGTCTTGATGATGACAGCTTTGTAACAGAGCTGGAAGTCCGGAATTGTGATGCCGCCAGCTTTGCTTTTCTTTTTCAACATTCCTCTGGCCATTCGGGTTCTTTTCTGGTTCCATACAAATTTAGGATAATTTGTTCCATTGCTTTGAAAAAAGTGGATGGTATTTTGATGGGGATTGCATTGAATGTGTAGATTGCTCTAGGTAGCACTGACATCCTCACAATATTTTTCTTCCAATCCATGAGCATGGAACGTTTTTCCATTTCTTTGTGTCTTCCTTACTTTCTTTCATGAGTATTTTATAGTTTTCTGAGTACAGATCCTTTGCCTCTTTGGTTAGATTTATTCCTAGGTATTTTATGATTTTGGGTGCAACTGTAAATGGGATCGACTCCTTAATTTCTCATTCTTCTGTCTTGTTGTTGGTGTATAGGAATGCCACTGATTTCTGTACATTGATTTTATGTCATGCCACTTTACTGAATTCCAGTATGAGTTCTAGCAGTTTTGGAGTGGAGTCTTTTGGGTTTTCCACATAAAGTATCATATCATCTGCAAACAGTGAGAGTTTGACTTCTTCTTTGCTGATATGGGTGCCTCTTTTTTCTTTTTGTTGTTTGACTGCTGTGGCTAGGACTTCTAATACTATGTTGAATAGAGGTGGTGATAGTGGACATGCTTGGTAGATCTTGACTGCAACAATTATTGTAGAGCTCTAATGATATTATATTTCCCTCATTACTTTTACATTTAATAATTAGAATTCTTCTGTAAGAGTTGTCTCCCATCCCTTCCTATTATTTTAAAATATATTACACAATAAGAAATATGCCCCACACATGCTTATCGATCTCATTCTTTTGCATTAAATCCATGTTTCCATATAAACATCTTTTCTTCCACTTGAAGAAAATCCTTTAACATGTCCTACAATGTAGTTCTATAAACAAATTCTTTCAGCTTTGCTGGCCTGAAGAAGTTATTCTGTGGCCTTCATTTACAAAAGATATTTTCACTGGGCAAAGAATTTTAGGTTGACAGTTTTATTCTTTCAGCTCTTTAGTGATGTTTTTTCCATTGTCTTCTGGCTAGCATAATTTCTGAAAAAAAGTTTACAGTAATATTTATCTTTATTCCTTCATACCAGGGGTAAATATTTTAGGTTTTATGGGCTACAGTCACTGTCACACATTCTTCTTTAATAAAAAAGTGTAGCAAATATTCTTAGCTTTGAAGTCATACAAAAACAGGGTATAGACCAGATTTGGCACATGGACCACAATTTATTTACTCCTGCGCTATATTTTTTTTCTCTTATTTCTTTTTAGGTTTTCTCTTTATTCTTATTATTTTTTAGTAATTCAATTATGAATGCATTGGTGTAGTTTCCTTCATTTTCTTCTTGGTATTTGTTGAACTTCTTGGTTTTGTGGGTTTATATTGATCAAACTTGGAAAATTTTTGGCAATAATTTATTTTGTTTGTTTTTTCTTACCCTACCCTCCCTAATGGTCTCCAATTTCACATATATTAGACTGTTTAATCATGGTCCATAAGTCTCTTTTTCTCTGTATTTTTTTTTCAGTTTTTTACACCTCTTTACTTCATTTTGGATAGTTTTTTGTTCTACGCTTTCGAGTTTAATATTATTTTTTTTCCCTGTGGAGTCTAATCTGATACTAATATTATGTAGTGATTTTTTTTATTTCAGATATTTATATTTTTCTTTGTCAGAAGATAGTTAGTTATTGTATATATTTTTAATTTATCCTCCCATTATGGTCATATTTTTCTTTAAATTTCTGAGCATATTTATAATTGATTTTATGGTCCTTATTGAAAAATTCTCCCATTCCTGTCATTTTTGAGAATTTTATATTGATAGACATCACTTCTGGTTATAAGCCTCATCTTCCTAATTCTTCACATCTATGTAGTACTTTTTTCATTAGATGCTTGTGAATTTGATGTTGTTAAGTGCTGACATTTACTGTCTTCCTTTAAAGAGTGATGACATCATTTTGGTAGACAGTTACCTGTTAATTAGCTTGATCTTTTCAAAGCTTTTTAAAAATACTATTATTTTTAAATTTATTTTTATTGTTTTTTAAATTTTATTTATTTATTTTAGGGCACTATTTACTCTAGAGTAGTATTTCCTCTAGCACTAACTTAGTCCTACTCCTAAGGCATGATACATCTGGAGTCTCTACACAGTGTCCCATATATTAATGAGACTACACAATGAATTAGGACTTGAATAATTCCTACTTTTGTGTGATCTTTGAGAACTGTTTGGCTTACAACTCCCTGATAATTGTTCTTTTCTTACAAGAATTTTTTTTTTTTTTGCTTGCCCTTTGAGGTTGTACTTGTAATATGTGCAGAATGGAATTCTAAACACTAAGACCTCTATGTAAATTACTGGAACTATTTCTCTGTGTATCTCTCTCATCTCGTTTTCTACCATGTAAATTCTCGTCATCTCAGCATCTTAAAAGTTCAGTCCTCATGTTGTCAACACAGCAAAACCACTGATCTCTGTTTGGGTTCCCCTTGCTGTATTGCATTCCAGAAATTTTCTCCAAGCATAAGGCTACTGTGATTTGTTTTCCTAATTCCAGAGCTAATAGTCCTGTACTTCCTGCTAACATCTAAAAATGTTTGTTTCATATTATTTGTCCAGTTTTCTAGTTGTTTATGGAAGGAGGATAAAACCTATCACAGGCCTTATTATACTCCCATGTCTTAGTCATTAGGAAGTTTTGAGTAGAGCAGTGATACAACTAATAAAACCTGACCTTTGCTCCTCAAATGTGTTCTCTCTCCACCCAAGTCAGTGAAATCCAGAACTGCCTGTTCTTTTTATGCCAGGTACTCTCCTGTGACCTTTATTTCCCTATTCTGATTACAACCATCATCCAATATTTTATTTCTTTGTGTTAAAGAGAGCTGTCAGCCACTCTCCTTTATATTTTTCCACACTACCTATGGCAAATACATAGAATATGAAACAAGAAATATATATGAATTACTGAGTTTTTATAATGTCCCAGAAACTGATAAATAATCTTGACATTTATGTATGTGTACTAAGACGGAGATGGGAAGAATTTAGCTGAAAAGATTTCACACCATCCTGTAATGGATCTATATCTGGTCCTCAATGATCTATAGAATGAATGAATGAATGAATGAATGAATGAATGAATGAATGAATCTCTATAGTCATTTCCAGGTGTTGAACTACTGCCTCTTAGTTACAAACTATAATTTTCTGATTTAAAAATGACCTAATGTTTTCTACATCACATCCCTTTCTCAAGTCTAGTTGCGGAGTAAACTGGAGCTATAAAATCTTGGTATGTAACCTAGAAGTTATTTGCCCATTAAAGCATCCCATCTTAGTGCAGTACAGTGTACCTGTTAACCTAGATGGACTCTAAAACCAAATTGCTGATAAGGGGAGGGAAAGGAGGAAGGAGATGAAGAAGAGTGTGGAGAGAGAAGGCTCTTTGATGGACAAATTTACAAGTTTAGATAAAATATGTAAAACATGAATTTTGTTGCCCCACACTCCCTTCTTTAAAACTCTTTCATTTTCTGAGTTCCAGTGAATATATTTTTTCCCCCACTTTGGATGCCTCAGAAAGCGGTAATCCCTATAGTCTGAAAGCCAAGCTTTTAAGTACTGACATCTGTCTTTCTGAGTTAAGGTGCTCACAAATTCGAACAGTTAGACACATGAATGAATAGGGGTACTCACACTTTCCACTCATAAAGATTAAAGGCAACTTGATGTTCTTTATACTCCTTTATCTAGGCTGGAAGTCTCAGGAATATTCCAGTTCCAAATTTTAGATCCTTAAAATGGTAAACATGCTCAGCAAAACATGATTAACTTTTGATATTTCTGTTTTTGGTATTTCTTAATTATTTAACACATACCAATTTCTTATTATTTTTCTTCTGTTAAAAAATACCATTTTGGGGCACCTGGGTAGCTCAGTCGATTACATGTCCAACTCTTGATTTTGATTCAGGTCATGATCTCAGAGTCCTGAGATC
Source organism: Zalophus californianus (assembly GCF_009762305.2). Taxonomy (NCBI): domain Eukaryota; kingdom Metazoa; phylum Chordata; class Mammalia; order Carnivora; family Otariidae; genus Zalophus; species Zalophus californianus. The sequence continues at coordinate 24,911,783 of NC_045606.1, read as the reverse complement.
AAGGCCTGCATTGGGTTCTGTGCTCAGCAGGGAACCTGCTGGCGAGTCTCTGTCTCCCTCTCCCTCTCCCTCTGCTACTCCCCCCACTTGTGTGCTTGCTGTCTCTCTCTCTCTCTCTCTCAAAAATAAATAAATAAATAAATAAATAACATCTGTTTTAAATATATATATAATTTTTCCTCTCTTTATTCAAAATTTACAGGATAAATTGAATATGAACTTATTCTCTGTTGAGTTGCCAATGTGTAGACAACATTCATTTATTATTACCTGTTAGTCAATTAAGACAGTTATTAAACAGATTATTTAAAATCATTATTACTGAGAGAATCCTGACTGCAAATCTATGCTACTACACTACATAATCACTTAGCAGGATCTTTAATTATTTTGCTGAAATCAACTTTCAAATATGAGAAAGAGATAGACTAATAGATTAGATAGATAGATAGATAGATAGATAGATAGAGATACGGGGCATCAGCATGGCTCCGTTGGTTCAGTGTCTGTCTTTGGCTTGGGTCGTGATCCCGGGGTCCTGGGATCATGTCCCTTGTCCTGTGTCAGGCTCTCTGCTCCACAGGGAGTCTGTTTCTCCCCCTCCCTCTGCCCCCTCCTTCCCATTCATGCTCTCTCTCGTGCTCTCTCTCTCTCTCTCAAATGAATAAATAAAATCTTAAAAAAAAGAAAGATATAGATATAGATCAGCAACAAATATCTTACCGTCCTACAAAAAAGGAATTTTCAGTTTAAAAGCCTTTTAAGTTTTCACCACTTAATTTTTAGTAGTGTGAATCCCATAGGCCACATACTTATGTGTCAAAGAAATAAACATATATATGACTACATATACACACACATGAATATAGATAAGTTAATTTATAGCTTCATTTATAATTCTACATGGTAGCAGAAACCTGAACCTTTATCAAATAGTCCCTTTGAACTTTTCCCAGTAAATTTAAGTTTTTGTTTCTGTTTTTGTTTTATCTGTCCCTATTCCAACCCCCAACTTGGTATAAATCCTAAACTTCACATAAGTCTAATGGAATGTTGTGAAAATTGGGAGTAAGAACCTCATCCTTATAGTACATCCATCCATAGCTGGCATCTTCTCAGAAGGACCATTAAAAAATAGTTAACATATATAGCACTACACTAGGTGCTTTATATCTATATCTATATCATCTATATCTACCTATCATCTATCTATAGGTATATTTATATTTATCAGTCTTCATAACAGCCCTATGGAGTACTATTATCACTATCCATGTTTTACAAATAGGAAAACTGATGCACAGAGCAGTTAAAAAATTGTTCAAGTTTATGCAGCAATTAAGAGACAAAGCTGGGTGTGAACACAACAGTGGTACTCTAGAACCTGAGGTTCAAATTCCTGCGCTCTACAAGCTTCTCACTTCCTCTACTCCATGGACATAATCAACGCTCCACCTCAGCTTCCATGTCATATATGTAAATTTCTGTGCCACATGCTACAAGGACTCCCTTATCTCTGCCCATCCCAGAACTGTTCACTTTCCAAGACACAGCTGTGCCACACAGGGCAGTACATGGGAAATAAAATGATGTGACTGCATACTTCTAGAACCTATTGCTCACAGGGGCTCTGGGCCTTATGCTCATCAGCCAAATAACTCCATTTAAACATCACTTCTGTATTCTCAAAACCACAGTTGGAGGAATTTCCTAAGTATTAACAGTATCCCGAACAGGAAGCTGTGTGTTCTCTCATTCTGCCAGAGGTGCAGCAGCCAGAGTAATTTTTACTTCAAGAGGCCACTGGTCCACGGCTATTTTTCTTTTCTTACTACCTCACTTATGCTCTTCCAAATTCTTTATGGAGATTTACCAGGTGATAAAAACTCATTCTAACAACATTTATTTTTCTATATCAGTAATTTAGGTCAGGACCTTAGCTTTTAATACTTAAAAGACCCCTTATCATGCAACTCAAAAGCCTTTTTTGTCAAGACTGTTGTGTCTTCCTTGAATTCATAAGTGTATTTTGAAATTTAGGACACAAGAAAGGACTTTTTCTTTTTTTTTTTCCTTGTTGTATCTTTCCTTTCTTGAGGCAGTAAACTTAAATTACTCTTAACTCTCCTTGAAATGGGGAGAAGGGCCATGTGGGAGAAAAAAATCAAATTAAAAACACATTGGTGAATACTTCAAAATATCTTTCCAAATAGACTTCAAAGCTCTAATTTTAAAGAATTTGAGAATTATCTCTGTAGTTATCTCCAGACATCTTATATAAAAGCCACTTAGTGGTCTCCTCCTTTTAAAAGAGCTTGGGAGTCCTGGTACAAATCCTAAGAAACCGAAAGAATCATAACCTCTCCTCTGACTTTTAAGAGGTAGGAGGAAAGGTAAAAATACTTGAGATGAGCCAGAAGCCTGTGGTTCTGGTCTCAACTCTGCCAATGACCAGTTGTGTTGCCAAGGACTAATCACTCAAATCTTATTTAGTTTGTGAATTACCCAACTAACATTTCTGGATCACCATCTATGGGATGGACACTTAAAATATGATACTTGCTTAGTTATCACAATTTTAGCATAGTCAGAAAGTTTAACTAACTTGTCTAAGATCTTAGAGGAATTAACTGGCAAAATTGTGATCGAAGGAAGCTATGTATTATCCCAACGTAATATTTCATGATCTCTGAAGTCCCATCTAGGCCAAAATACTCTGTAATTCTAAGAGAGATTTGGCAGAAAAGGAACAAAGGTTTTGCTGGGATACTAAATGTCATATACATGTGTGTCTATATATATGTGTGTGTGTATATATACTGTGATTTATTGAAAAATACTATCTTTGGATTTAAAAAATGGATGCTTGCTAGCAAATACACTCTCCCAGAGGTCTTCTTTGCACTTCTTATTTTGATACAATACCTGTACATTATGCTTTTTTTTTAAATTCTTACAATACACAAAGCTTACTAACCTCTGCACAATTTATTAATCATGTTCATTTTCCTAGCAGTGGTTGTCATAGACTGAAAAGGGTAGAATTTACCTCCAGCTATCTCCTCCAGGGCTAATATTCACATTAAGCAATGTGTTATGTTTTCTCACCATGAATGCTGTCAGGCTGACATCAACAGTGAAATATGTGAATTAATACTTACACAAGCTAACATGATTTTTGCATTACAAAAATGTCATTTTTTAAAAAGGACAGTATACAATGATAAACAAGGTGTGGGCCTGTGTTGGAAATCAAATAACATAAAGGCTTTTCTAGTTCCCTTGGAGAATATATTAAGTGAACTATATTACATTTGCCTTTACACTGGAATACTGGGTTGATTTACAAATGTTAATGAATTCTTTCCCAGAACTTCTGAATGATGACTTCCTGGCTAATTAATATTTGGAAAGGTGTAGCACATAATTTAATTTCCTTAAACGCAGAGCTTAGAGCTTTGGTAGTTTGCATCTGGGAACTGAGATTCTTTTTTATTTAAGTGATGGGGTGAAAAGTTTAGTTGTGAGTTCTGTCAAAAATAACTCTTTTTAGATTCATGAATCCTCTACCTAGTGATTTATTTTTTCCAGGCCCATTTTCTTTTCTTCGTTTCTTTTTTTTTAGCAAGATTTTCTCATTTCTCTATTTTCAATGCTACAGTCTGAAAAATAATATTGAAAGGAATCTTTACTAGATTGATCTAGAGCAATACTGGAGAACCCTTACAAAAGCCCATTCCTCTAACTACACATAAACTTTAAAGAAACACTAGGCATGATAACATCTTAAAGTTTACAAGAAATTTGTGTCCACATTGAAAAGAGATTAGGATAGCATAATTTCACAAAATCCTGATTTCCAGTCTCCTTTTATGTTTCTTCCTTTGGTGCAGTGGTTCTCAAACTTGGCTGCACATTGGAATCACCCAGAGAGTTTTAAAAAATAAGAGTGCTATAACTAGAGATTCTGATATAATAGAGCATTGCCTGGGCACCTGGATCAATAAAAGCTCCCTCAGGTGATTCTAATGTGGAGCCAAGGTTGAGAATCACAGACTCTGTAAATTCTCAAGACACGCTCACTCATGTATTTGGGCTGCTGACCCTACCACCCTTCCCAGCTGGCTGCTTCACTATCCTTTTGGTTTAGGTAATAAACCAGATGTTATTTTCAAGGCAGTGGTGCTCTGTTCTGAGTCTTGCACCTGATTTTCTGTTTGAGATATGGTTTATGCATCATCCGTTCTTATGTCTGCAGCATTGTTTTGCCCTGGACATCCCAATAGGCTCATAACCTGTCAGCTGGTGCTTACGCTTTACATGTGCTCCTGGTTTCTTTGCAGCCTCTATCCAGGCCAGAAGGTTGGTACCAGATCTCTTGGCAAGTCAGTAGAAAAGATTTCCTAGCTATTTTTTATCTCCTTATTTATCATATCAAGCACAAGCCTGGAGGACCCATCTCCTAGCATTCATTCACAGGGAAAAAAAGGATATCTCCTCTCATTTAAGGCTTACATAGAGTCAGAAAGAAGGGTTTACTATAGTTAACAGCACTGAAAAGAGAGAAACAGGAAACAAAGATAGTGCAATGAAAATGAATCTGCTAATTTTCTCTGGGTCTTTGAAACTCATTACTGGGGAGATTTGTTAAATAATAAGGATAATACTGAGAATAATACCTACTGAAAAGCAAAAAGTACTTCAATCCACCTCTGGAGCCTGAAAAACAAAAACAAAAACAAAAATTAACTCTTTACTAACCTGGCATATAGCAACTTGGAGGACTTGCCTAAATTGAAAGGAAGGAAAAATGAAAAGATATGTGGCAAATAAACTTAGTTAAGCCACATTAAGCTCCTGGTTGACATGAACTCTGGAGACTGAAAAACTGGCTTTAGGACCTCCAAAGGACAGTGTGATGCCCTCACAGCAAAGGCTGGAGATGGGGAGCTGAGCCCGAGGTCATAGCTAGCAAGACCGAAGTAGAAACTACATCAACAGGAGAGAAATGCCCAGGACTTTCTGGTACCATTGCCTGAGCAATGTGAATAAACTATGAGTTCATCCACCATGGACTTCTGCAGAAGAGGCCAACACTGCTTACACAATAGACAGCTCAGACCCAAGGATCAGCATGAATGTCACTTTCCATAACTCTACTAAGAGAGCAAGTACCTGAACTTCTTCAGGAATACATTCAGATATCATCTAAGATCAAAGCATGAGAAGAGCTGAGTAACGTTATACAAGACAAACTGAAAGGATTGTTGAAATTGTGTGATTCTGAGTAAGCTTTCACAGGATTAGGTATTCTTTTACTTTTCAAATAGCAGCTGTGTATGCACTCAGAAATATCGGATAGATTTTGTGTGTTTTTCTCTTTAAAAAAAAAAAACACACATTATGCTTTCTTTACATAGAGTCATATTGTATCAAGATGGAGACATATTGGGACACCTGGGTGGCCCAGTGGGTTGAGTGCCAGACTCCTGATTTCGGCTCAGGTTTACCTCAGGGTCATGAGATCCAGCCTGGAGTGAGCTCCATGTTCAGTGTTGAGTCTGCTGAAGACTCTCTCTCCTTCTCCCTCTTCCCCTCCCCTCCTTCTCTCACAAATAAATATTTTTTTAAAAAAGATGGAGACCTATTGAGTAGAACCATTAAACAGTAGGGGCACATGGCAACAGTATCTGCCTTTACCGCCTGGATGTTACTCCTTATTTTCTCTCTCCTATAACTTCACCCTATCCTTTTCTATCAGCTCTTTCACACTAGATTTCAAACATGTACAAACATATCCCATCATAAACCATTAAGCAAAATACATAAGAAAATAAAACATACAGCCTTCTTCAACTCTACATATTTTCAGTTATTACTCTATTTCTAGCTGTATTAGTCTGTACTTACTGTTTATACTAGATTTTCCACCATCATCCTAAAAATATTTTTGCCGGGGCCTGTGGGGGTGGGTCACACGGAGCGTGCTGCCCGGAGCCGCGCAGGTGGCGGGAGGCTGCTGTGGTGGAGCTGCGGGCAGGGAGCCGGCCCGGGCTCTGGGTAAGCAAAGCGCCGCGCAGTGCTGAGTCCACCACCTGCGGGAGCCATGGAAATTGGCACCGAGATCAGTTGAAGATCCGGAGTGCCATTAACGGGAAATTGCAAGAGCTTATGAAGAATTTCCTGATTGCATTATGGCGATGGTGGCCAACAAGAAAAGTCAGGACCAAATGACAGACGACCTGTCCCTGTTTCTAGGGAACACAATTCGATTCATCGTATGTCTTCATGGTGTATTAAACTTTGCTCTGTTACAACTGACCCCTCCAGTCTAAAGTCTTCTGATACCAACATATTTGATAATACCGTGTCTTCAAACAAGAGCAGTTTCAGTCGGGGAGATGAGAGAACGCATGAAGCTACAGTGCCACCCCCTTGAGATTGCTAGCGCTGGACCTGGAAAAAAGAGATTCCAGAGTTTCTCCAGGTCACTGGAGCAGAAAAACACTAATGTCAGACAGACTTATGATGATGGAGCTGCATCTTGATTAATGTCAACTGTGAAGGCTCTGAGGGAGACAGCACCCTCTGAAGATGTGATTGATACTAAGCCAGAACCAGATGATCTCATTGATGAAGACCTCAATTTTGTGCAGAATCCCTTATCTCAGGAAAAAACCCTACAGTGACACTTACATATGGTTCTTCTTGCCCTTCTATTGAAATTTATCAACCACCTTCAAATCAAAATGCAGATAGTGGTGCTCATATAAACAAGTTGCAATTTCAGCAGTAGCAAAACAATATTCGTGCAGCCACGCAACCTGATATACAGAATAGCCAAGTATATGAAACAGGATGTTTTTGTGAAACAGAAGTGCTTAATAGCTTAGAAGAGACTTGTAGTCTCTTTTTCAGAAACAACTCAGAAAAAAATGAGTATTGAAGAAGAAAACTTTCAGGAGAGGAAGTTGCCTGTGGTAAGTTCAATTGTTAAAGTTAAAAATTTCCATCGTGATGGAGAAGAGGAGGAGGAAGATGATGATTGTGGGTCTCATACAGGATGCATCTTCAGCAATGTGTCAGTGCCAGCAAAGCCTGAAAGGAGACCTCCACTTCCACCTTCTAAATAAGCTAACAAGGGGCACCTGGGTGGCTCAGTTGGTTAAGCAACTGCCTTCGGCTCAGGTCATGATCCAGGAGTCCCTGGATCGAGTCCCACATTGGGCTCCCTGCTCGGCAGAGAGTCTGCTTCTCCCTCTGACCCTCCCCCCTCTCATGTGCTCTCTCTCTCTCTCATTCTCTCTGTCTCAAATAAATAAATAAAATCTTTTAATAAATAAATAAATAAATAAATAAATAAAGCTAACAATCTAATTTTGAAGGCTATCTCCGAAGCTCAAGAATCTGTAACAAAAACAACAGTCTCACAGAAACTGACACTTCCAGTTGCTCCCAGAACTCGAACTTTTCAAGACGAATTGTTTGCAGAAATGGTCCAGAGGCAAAGCAGGACCCCCAGAATAAGTGCCCCCATTAAAGAAGAGGAAACAAGGGAGATAATATAGAAAAAAGCCAAGGAACTCAACAGAGGCAGTTGTTATCCCAACTGTATATTGACCCAATAATGGCAGAAACTCTGTAGATCAGTCAAGATTACTATGACATGGAATCCATGGTCCATGCAGACACAAGATCATTTATTCTGAAGAAGCCAAAGCTGTCTAAGGAAATAGTAGTGGCACCAAACCAAGAGTCGGGGATGAAGACTGCAGATACCCTTCGAGTACTTTCAGGACACCTTATGCAGACAAGATCTTGTACCACCAGATAAACCTGCAAGTCCCAAGTTTATAGCAATACTGGATGCTCTCCCCAGTCCCCCAGGATACGTGTCAGATCAAGAGGAGGACATGTGTTTTGAAGGAGTGAAGCCTGTAAACCAAACTGCAGCCTCAAGGGACTCAGAGGTCTCCTCCAGCCACAGCACTTGCAGCTGATGAGCAGGCAGATCAATGAGCTAAATGGTAGCTTTTCAAATGTTGAGATGAGTGAACTGAGTGTGGTCCAGAAGCCAGAAAAACTTCTGGAGCATTGCAAGTACTGGCCTTCCTGTAAAAATGGGAATAAGTGTACTTACCATCATCCTGTTTCACCTTGCAAAGCCTTCCCCAATTGTAAATTTGCTGAAAAAAATGTTTGTTCATTCATCCAAATTGTAAATGTGATACAAAAATGTACTAAACCAGATTGTCCCTTCACTCATATGAGTAGAAGAATTCCAGTACTGTCTCCAAACCCAGCAATTGCAACACCAGTGCCACCTTCTAGCTTCTAGTAGTCAACGGTGCCGTTATTTCCCCGCCTGTAGGAAAATGGAATCTCCCTTCTGTCATCAAAACACTGAAGATGTGACACTCAGTGTACAAGACCTGACTACACATTTTATCATCCCACCATTACTGTGCCATCACAACATGCCTTGAAATGGATTCGACCTCGTACCAGTGAATGACACTCAGTCCTACTTGGCAGAAGAGTATGGAGTGACTGTCTACTGATGAAAGTTATTCGGCAGAACTTGTCAAATCTTTGAAACTTAGAATATATTGTTTTCATCGCTCGGCATCAGGGAAATCCAAATCAAAACCTCAATGAGATACCACCTCACACCCGTCAGAATGGCTAAAATTAACAAGTCAGGGAACGACAGATGTTGGCGGGGTTGTGGAGAAAGGGGAACCCTCCTACACTGTTGGTGGGAATGCAAGCTGGTGCAACCCCTCTGGAAAACAGTATGGAGGTTCCTCAAACAGTTGAAATTAGAGCTACCGTTCGATCCAGCAATTGCACTACTGGGTATTTACCACAAAGATACAAATGTAGGGACCCGAAGGGGTACGTGTACCCCAATGTTTATAGCAGCAATGCCCACCATAGCCAAACTTTGGAAAGAGCCAAGATGCCCATCGACAGATGAATGGATAAAGAAGATGTGGTATATATACACAATGGAATATTATGCAGCCATCAAAAGGAATGAGATCTTGCCATTTGCAACGACGTGGATGGAACTGGAGGGTGTTATGCTGAGTGAAATAAGTCAATCAGAGAAAGACATGTATCACATGACCTCACTGATATGAGGAATTCTTAATCTCAGGAAAGAAACTGAGTGTTACTGGAGTGGTTGGGGGTGGGGGGGATGGAGTGGCTGGGTGATAGACATTGGGGAGGGTATGTGCTACGGTGAGCGCTGTGAATTGTGCAAGACTGTTGAATCACAGTTCTGTACTTCTGAAACAAATAACGCAACATATTTTAAGAAAAAAGAAAAAGAAGAAGATAACAGGAGAGGAAGAAAAGGGGAGTATGTCAGAGGGGGAGACGAACCATGAGAGATGATGGACTCTGAAAAACAAACTGAGGGTTCTAGAGGGGCGGGGGGTGGGGGGATGGGTTAGCCTGGTGATGGGTATTGAGGAGGGCACGTTCTGCATGGAGCACTGGGTGTTATGAACAAACAATGAATCATGGAACACTGCACCAAAAACTAATGATGTAATATATGGTGATTAACATAACAATAAAAAATTAAAAAAAAAAGAATATATTGTTTTCATAATATTAAGTTTATTGCCTACCTGAAGCGTCTAATTTTTCAAGTTTGTAAGTTTATTAAGTGGTTTTAACATTGGGTGTTTTTTGTTGTTTGTTTTGACTATAAAAAGACCATTTAAGGAAAAGCTAAATTCTATTAAAATATTTCAGGCATGTTTGAAAAAAAGATTGCCAAAACCTCTAATGATTGACTTATTCCTAAATCTGACTCCGCAGTCTTGTCTCATTTACCCTCTGCAACATGCTCTTTATTTTTTGCATTCTGTGATGTTGTTAGGTTCAGGTTCCTTCTTCTCTGGCCACTTTTATTTCCCTTTATTAAATTCTCTTCTTCAGCCACTCCTTATAAATTCCAGGATTTCTAATTGTTCTCATCCATTTACATGGCTTGAACTATCTCTTGTATATTTTAATGACTCAAATTAATATCCTCAGCTTCATTCTAATTCCTGAATGCCAGAAATAGTCTAATAATGACTACTTATTCAAATAATGACTACCTTCACCACCCAAACTCAATGTACCTCAGAAAGAAATCATCTTCTGGGATGCAATATCTCCTTCTAAAATATTTGTGCCACCGCTATCTCCTTAGCTATCCTTTAATTTGGAGTTATATCTTACTTATTTTTCTTAACAGCCTCCCCCACTCACTGTTCCATTTGTTCAAAAGCTCTTATCCAAGGGACTCCTGGGTGGCTCAGTCAGTTAAGCAACAGACTCCTGATTTCGGCTCTGGTCATGATCGCAGGGTCTTGAGAATAAGTCCCAAGTTGGGCTCCATGCTGGGCATGGAGCTGCTTAAGATTCTCCCTCTCCCTTTGCTCCCAACACCCACTCCTGATCATGTGCATGCATTCTCTCTCTCTCTCTCTCAAAAAGAAAAGGGGCTTATATCCAGGATACATTTTTTTACCTTAATTACTATGAATAATATCTTAATTGATACTGTTATATCCCACTCTTAATGCCCTTTAGAAAATTTCTACTCTTATCAAAGAGTGATTGTTTTAAAATGCAAATATAAATAAGCTATAGCACTAAATACTATTCAGAATAAAGAACAATCTCCTTAATGTCTTATAAATATTGTGTAATCATCTGTTCTCAACCATGATGAAATATTTCTACTCTCTGGTCCCACCATGCATGTTTTTTTTTTTTTTTTTTTTTTTTTTTTTTTTTGGTTTGGTTTGGTTTGGTTTTCTCAGCCTGAGAGCTCTTCCTCTCTGCCTGGCTAATTCCTCCTTAGCCTAAAGAATCTATCGCAGGTGGCATTTCCTCCAAAAAGCCTTCCAAGTCATAAGTGTGAATTAGGTGCCTCAAATGATAAATGTCAATTCTACGTGTTTTCATAGCACCTTGTTTCTGTTTCTGAAGCAATTAATATAAAATGAATCATGATGTGTTTAATTGTCTGCATTTCCCCCACTGAACTGTAAGCTTTTGTTTTGTTTTTTGTTTTAAGTTTTTATTTAAATTCTACTTAGTTAACATATAGTGTAATATTGGTTTCAGTAGAAACACAAGTACCCTCCTTAATACCTGCCATCCATTTAGCCCATCCCCCTACCCACCTCCCCTCCATCAGCCCTCAGTTTGTTCTTTATAATTAAGAATTTCTTATGGTTTGCCTCTCTCTCTCTCTTTCTCTCTCTCTCTGAACCATAAGCTTTTGAAGACAAAACACTGTCCATGCATATTTGTATTCTTATTTCCTGGCAATTTCCCTACAAGGAGCTAAAATAAATGGACACTTAACAAATGAATATTTAAGCAAGCACATATATTTCAGGATTCTGTGATCAATTTCTTGTACTTGCTATACACCAGTGTGAAATTTTGAAGGCATGAGAACACCTATGCATCTTAACTCATGTTTCTATGAAAAGTAATACTCATTCAAATCCAACATAAACCCTTACTGAAATATCATCCCTACATCTTTTTAAGAATGTCAAAGGCAACAGAGGATCCCTGACTTATGTAAGAGAAAGTCTGGGATAGATATTTCTTATAAACAAGATGAGATAACTTGATCTTCTTAAAACTGTGTTCTTCTTTTGTTCTGACTTTTGTGGTGATTTGAAAGTTTCTTTAAGAGAGATGGAGAAAAGAAACTAATTTTCTGTTGGATTGGATCAGCCCTGCCCAAACTGGTTTGTAGAGGAGAAATATGTCCCTAGTACAAATGAATACACATTTGAGAGCCCATTTTTGATTCCTCCCTCCTTCTCTCCCTCCCTTCCCTCTTTCCTCTTTTCTTTCTTCCCTCCCCTCTCCTCTTTTCTCCTTTGCTCCCCTCCCATCCTTGCACCTGTCTGTCTCTCTCTGTTTTATTTTACTTTCTTTGCTTCTGGCCTATGGTAACTCCTGTACCATCTGAATACTATCTGTAAATATATAAATATACAGGGCAAGAGTATTCTGTAGAACATAGACATATTTAAGAGCTCTCACTTCATCTGTCAATTAGGTATAAAGGAGTAGATTACAAAAGACTGAGATAGTTCAACCGTGCAGAAGGGCATAAAAGAAATCAAGTGTATCTGCAAGTCACCACAAAATCAAGTTCTTACTACAAAGGGATCATGTTTTGAGGTACACTAAGTAATAATACATCCTGTTGGTTCTTTAATGTATAGAAGACCATACATCAAAATATCAACGGAATTTTACATAAGTTTACATTAGAGTTCTTCAGATCATGCATATAAGAGGATTTAATCTGTGTAACACTGGAGGCAAAAATGAAGTTGAACTTTCCTACATGTTTTTTTGTTTGTAAAGATTTTATTTATTTATTTGACAGAGAGAGACACGGCGAGAGAGGGAACACAAGCAGCGGGAGTGGGAGAGGGAGAAGCAGGCCTCCTGCTGAGCAGGGAGCCCAATGCGGGGCTCGATCCCAGGACTCTAGGATCATGATCTGAGCCAAAGGCAGATGCTTAATGACTGAGCCACCCAGGTGCCCCTGTCCTACATGTTATATGAACATTCACTTTTCATATAAAAATGAACATCTTAATAAGTTAATTTTCAGCTATCCATCAAGGGCCTACTTTATACTCAGCATTGTAATAATGGATGGTGTATTTAATTAATGAGTTAATCCTATAAATACTGAGTGATTATATATTCAAGACACTGTGCTAAGTGATAGTGATATGCAGGTGAAAAATACCCCTTGAAAAAGGATTTAATCATAATTGAGAAGCAAAAAAAGATAGTTTAAATGTTAAGTTACTGCCTTAAAAATAATAGCATCATATAGGGACACCTAGGTGGCTCAGTCATTAAGCATCAGACTCTTGATTTTACTTCAGGTCACGATCTGAGTCCTGGGATCGAGCTCCACCAGCTCTGTACTCAGTGGGGAGTTTCCTGGAGATTATCTCTCTTTCCCTCTACCCTCCCCCTGCTCACATGAAAGCATGCACTCTCTCTCTCAAATAAATAAATAAATATTAAAAAATAATAGTATTGTATGGTGACCGTAGCTACACTTGTGGTGAGCATGACATAACATATAGACTCATGTAACCACTATGTTGTACACCTGAAACTAATGTAACATTGTGTGTCAGACTATACTTTAGTAAATAAATAAATAAAGTGTAACAAAATAATAATGACAATGTATATAGTATTTAGAAAGATAAATGTAAATCTTTTTGAAAAGCAGTCTTCAGTCCTCCTAAAAACATAAATAGATATAGAGACATGAGCTTCCAGAAGGAAGTAGCCTAACTTTACTAACAGGTATTTTTTGAATGGATAGTCATATGAATTAAGATAATGGTAAAATCTAGAAGCTGAAATTTTGTTTCCTATTTGGTTACAAATCACAAGGGAATTACCCCTCCAAAAAAGGTGGTGCCATTCGCTAATCTTAATCATATTCCATGTAAGGAATCTCTTGGTTTATTGTTCAGGAATGAAACTATGTTAAAGAAAAAGTATGAAACCTTCCATTAAGCATAATTGAAAGGGGGTGTCCTTCGTGGTTCTTTTATCAGTTTACACATAATGCCATTATACACTGCTATTCTCATTTGAGTATGAATGACTATATAGCAAATTATTACTTCTAGCCTGTTTTTTATAAAGAAATATTGCTAAGTAAAAGTAATATTATTTTTTGGGCGCCTGGGTGGCTCAGTCATTAAGTGTCTGCCTTCGGCTCAGTTCATGATCCCAGGGTCCTGGGATTGAGCCCCACATCGGGCTCCCTGCTCAACGGGAAGCCTGCCCCACGTCCCCTGCTTGTGTTCCCTCTCTTGCTGTCTCTCTCTCTGTCAAATAAATAAAATCTTTTTTAAAAAAAGTAATATTATTTTTCATGTTAGAAATCTGCACAGAATGGTCAGAACACAGCCTAGTAATCATCTTGTGTGTCCTAATTATGTGATTTTGAAAAATTTAGATGGATACATCTAAAAAATGGTAATAACATTTATATAATCACATAATATATATATATGATTTCTATGCACATTTCTATGCACAGTAGAACTAGAAGTAAAGACATTTTACTGTATAATAAATGGACGTAATTTTATACAAAATTAAATATAGGTTCTTGTTAATTAAAGTAGTGGAAAAATATTGTTCTAATTTTAAAATTATTTAAAGTATATTTTTAATTCATTACATTAACACAAGGTTTGAATGAGCAATTATACATGCTTTATTATACAGTATGTTTTTAATGACCACAAATGAGTTTATAATAAGATAATGATACACACATGCTATTTCACAAGCATAACATGGATTTTTAGCTGGAATTGGAAAGCAACTGCTCTAAAATTATAATTTAATCTTTCTCATAAGAAGAATTTACTGTTTCATTGATGGAATTTTATTTTTCCAAAGAAATTATTCACTGAAAGCACATTCTATAAAGTAAACTCACAGTAACTGGATGAGGATATGTTCACGATAGTTGGGAACCAATACCTGCTTCTAGTAAACTTGGCTGTACCAACAACTGACTGAATAAATTTTAACAAGTGGAGTAACCTCTGTCTTATTTTCCTCATCAGTATTATGGGAATCAAAGTAGTACCTAATTTATACTGTTGTTGAATAATACCTAAAATAAAATATGTAAATGGCTGAGTGGCTGGCAGAGTTGACCCTTAACAAATGTTAACTATAGATAGCTAGATACATCAAAATTTGTAATTTTTAAATAGAATAAAGCTTAATTAGATAACTAAAGATAATTGAGAAGACCAATTTATACAATCTGACTTTTGGATTTAATCTGTGTTTATTTATTTATTTATTTGTTTGTTTATTTATTTATCTGACAGAGAGAGAGCACAAGCAGGGGGAGCAGCAGAGGGAGAAACAGGCTCCCCGCTGAGCAGGGAGCCCGATGTGGTGCTCTATCCCAGGATTATGGGGGAAAGACAGAAGAGGAGTGGCTAAGAAAGACTGAGGAATGAACCTGAGCCACTTCAAAAAGGACAAAGACCATACCCTACTGGACTAATACTAGTGGCTACCAAAGGACAGAGAGACTGAGTTTTATGGTATTGTTTACAAATAGGACAAAAGAGCCTCTAGAATCATCTAGTTACTGACCTACCAAGTGTCTCTGAGAACTCTAAAGCTGAGCCATGTATGCTGTTTATGGCCATGCTGTCTGATACTGTTTCTAAATTGTGATGCTGAACACTCTGTAATTGTGTATATAGAAGACACAGTAAAATCTGGATTTGCTTCAGGTTTTACCACATAACTGGGAAATCACATTCTGAAAGCATTGTTTTATATTTGTTTTCCCCCTCAGATATAACTTAGAATAAACTCAGTTTTACCATGGAAAAATAAAGAAGAAAAAATGTACCCTTAATCAAAGAATCAGAACCTCCTTGGAATCTAGAGAAACAAAATAAATGGCAATATTATTTATTCTGTTAACATAACCTTTAACTTCTATGCCAATTTTTAATTTTAATGTCATGAAAGTATTTGGTAATATATACATATTTACTTTAGAGAATTTTGTGGGGAAATAAATCTAAAGTTGATAAAATAATGTATTTGATGAGATAATCAAAATGAGTTACCACTGAATCATAATAGAGTTTTATATTCAAAGTTGAGTTGTCAAACTTTTTTCCCACCTTAGAGCATCCACACACTACAGCAAAGTACAAAAAGAACATTAGCTGTAAGTCACACATGTCACTTCCACTTACATCGGAATGGCTACCAGTCAGTTGTATGGCACACCTAGTCACACAGGAGACTGAGAAAAGAAGTACGGCTGCATGACCAGGACTAAGAGGGAAGAGTGCTGCAGGAGGCTGTGTCAGTAACTCTGGAGTAAGAAACAACACACTTGGACTAAGATAGGTGGGAATAAATAAATGAAAAATATTAAGAAAGATTAATTTGTAGGGCTTGGTAATTGGATCAATATGAAGGTGAAAATTAAAGGAAAGACACTGAGACTTAAAGGTTGCAAATATGGCTAGATATTAGATCAAGAATCTTATTAATCAATAACAAACTCACAAGCAAAAGTCTAAGACCACTTTGGGCAGAGGTATAATACACACATATACACGTATGTTTACATGATGTATTTGTGTTCTGTTTTAAAAAGAAAATTGTTATGGAAAATTATTTTCATTCAGGATATTAAAGAATAGATGCATTAATAATCCATTTCTAATACAGTTGAGAATGTTCCATCAGTTATTTCATTTAAATCCCTTAAAACCAATGCAAAGGTTAAACTTATCCCTTGCAGTCCAGGTAAGAATGCAGTTAGTAAATCATAATTGAACCTTGAAATCTTGAATTGCAAAGTTTATATACCTAAGTAACTGTATCTTAAGTGAGAACACACCTTAACTTTAACATTAAAAATATTTTGGCAAAGCTACTTTCAGCAATATTATCTCTGGCAAACCACACTTAATTTCAAACTCACAAACTTCATCTTTGGCAGTGTATACCTCAGCTAACCACCTCACCATGAGAGATTTAACCTCTGGTAGTATTCATGCAATCTAAATTTTATAACTTCATCTTCAGGGAACTGATTTGTAAGACACCATGGAAATCCTTTACTGAAACAGTAAATAATGACAGAAGTGGAAAAACTACATTTATTCAGGTTTAAATTCCTCTTTTACTGATCTTTGTTCCAATGTCTAAAGAAAACAGTAACACAAAAATTATAAATCCAGTTTCCATTAACTATGTAGATTGGAAAACTAGTTATGAGTTTGCTTTTTTGTTATGTGACTAGTTTTATTAATTCTGTGAATATTATGGAGTGGAGATAGGAGAACACATCATGATATTGAGAATGTATTTCTAGGGGCAACTGAGTGACTCAGTCCGTTGAGCATCTGACTCTTGATTTTGGCTCAGGTCATAATCTCAGGGTTATGAGATGGGAGCCCCTAGTCAAGCTCCTTGCTCAGCCGCAGCGTCTGCAAGTGAACTTTTTTTTTAATATTATAGATCCCCGTTTAAAATATATATAAATTCACTTGCAAATTATCAAAGACATGCAAATTTAACTGACAGCAAGTTACAATTTTGAAAAATCATCTGGAATGACTAACACTGTTGAGGGGGATATTCAGGTAAATTGCTGCTAACAATTTATGCTATAGCAAGCTATGTGTAAAACATCCTATCTCCCATCTCCCAACTCAACAATAGCGTTTGTTCTTATCTTATTGAAAAATATAGATGATCAAATAAGAAATATCCCGTATCACTATCTATAAACTTGTCTGTGTCTATTGCAATGTTATTTTGCCTTTCTTTCTGGTCAAAACAGATAGACTCTCTCAGCTTCTACCTAAAACCAACCCCAACCCTGAGCTATAGCTCATATCTTACCTAATTATTCTTTTGCTAGTACCATAGATTTTCCTTCCCTGGTCTATCATTACCACCAGTCTACATGGCTTTTATCCTGAATTTCTTGGATAAGTGATGTCTTGAGTAAGATCCAAAGTCATTTTAGAATCTTGGACTCTATTCCAAAGCACAGCAGACACAGATACCAATAATGCAAGGAACTTAAACACAAATTTCTTGAGAAGCCATATCTTAGATCAAATTGATCCTTTTATGGTAGAGACTAGAAATAGAAAAAGGATCATTCAGAAATTTTCCTGTCTTAAGAGAGGAGTCCCAGAGATCCCATACCATCCTGTTAAAAGCCTCTAATTACAACTGCACCAGAACAGGGCTCTTAAAGGAGTTCTCTATACTTCTTACCCCAATGTCTCACCTCTAAGTTTCTCATCTGTCTAATCCTAAAGTTTCATTCAAAACATTTTCCTAAAACTGGTCTTGATGAAGCTATTAATGACCTTTTTCATGCCATATTGAATTGTCAATTCTCATTTCTTTTCTTAAACTACCACTACCATTTGATACTGTTGATAATTCCTTTTTTGAATAATTTTATATAAATTGATTTCTACAATTCCACACTCTTCCTCCCACATAAATATTTACTTTTTGTCTCCTTTGCTGACACCACTCTCTTTTCTGCTTTGAAATGTTGATTTCCCTCTGTCATAGTATAGTCTCTATCTACCCTTTTTTTTGCCAGTCCAATGACTTAAAAAAAGAGCTCCAAAATCAAGCCATCCTTTTACGTCCGGACATGAATGTACTTGGTTGGCTGAGAAGGGTTGAGGAATGGGGAGAAGAGAGGTGATACAGAAAAAAAAGAGAGTGAGAGACACAAATTGGTTACATGGCACTAGGTAGTCAGAAAAAAATGGTGGGGGAAAAAGTCTCCATTGCTGTGGGACAGGATGTTCAATTCTCATTACAAAGTTGTTTGTGTTTCTGTGTGTAACACCTCTCTTCTCCCTTCCACTGAATCATGCATAAAGTCTATGCACAAGCACAGTTTTGAGTGAGAGAGGTTATCTTTGTGGACATTAAGAAAATGGTCTGAGTTCCACAGCTGGGTCCATGTGAGGCCAAATAAGAACTGCATATGGGGGAAAGCAAGAAAATCCATAAACTAAGCTAATTAAGCAGAAGTAGAAAAATAGAGCCAGAAGGGACTATGATGATGTAAAGTCCTCTTGGGATTTTTCAGAGATGTGGGGAAAGAAATGCATACAATGTGAATTAAACTTTAGAGGCAGTGATGATAGCTAATTTCCAGATTACACATGTACATTCCCATCTGGAGGCTATTGTCAACAAGTAGGAGGTATGAAATAAAAATCTGAAATGAAGTAAAATATCTAAATAGTTTCTTATAGTTGCTTTAATTAGTTTCTATTTAACACATATGCAAATAAATGGAATCTGAGTATAAAACTCAATAGGGAGAAATGGATATAACTGAAAATTTGTCATCATGTATCCTTTACTGGATGTATAATAAAATAAGATGCCTTACACAAGACTGAGGATCAAAAATAGCTCTCTGAACAAAAATAGATGGTCTCAATCACACTTCACACATGCCTGACTTACATAAATGAAGGCAGTTTAGCTTAATGTTGAAGACAATATGAAAGGATAGGAGAAATATTGCACGTGAAAAAATTTTAAAACTGAGTTTATCTAGAAATTAATCAACTTAAATAAATCTACCTTAGAGTTTGCTTGTGTATTATAATTTCCATACATTTTTCATAAGGTAAATGAATGCTAGCTAGGTTAATAAAGTAGCCTACAGCTTTTTTTTCTCTGAAATTCTTTATCAAAATCACACTTATATGCAATGTGTCACAGTGCAGTTGTAAAATAAGAAAACTACAGTCTCTGTTTTACTATATTTCTGTCATCCAAAGGATAGTGACTACATCTCTGAGTTGGTGATGTTTACCAACAACTGACTTTAATTTGTAAAGCCAGCGCTCCAGAGGCTATTACTTCATAGATTATTGACCTAGATTTTGGTTTGCAGCCAACAAATGCATGGGGATCCTTTGGCTTTGGTTTCACGTTTCAAATCTTTCAACCTTATTTGGGCTTTTCCTATACAAATGGAATTTTATATTAGAACAGCAAAGTAAAACAATCAAAGTAGAGTATCTAATCACTTACTTAAGTATTAGCTAAATAAACAGTTTAGAACAAAGTATAAACTAGCTAAAGTTAGGCTCCACTCAGACTTTTTCAATGATTCTAAATCTCTGTATTTTAATTTTGAGATCTTCTCAGGCTGAGTAAAACTCTCTCTAAATCATTCTTAAAGTCAAGAAAAATCAGATTAATACCAGGTTTTGAGACTGCTCTCCCCAGACCCTTAAATTTCCATTTGCTGTTGTATCAACTTCCTTTTGTGCTCTTGGTTGCACTATAAACTATGTCATTTCTTGCTAAGCTGTGACTCTACTTGGAGATAAAAAGCTGTATGAGCTCCTTGTGTTAATTTCCAGAACAGTTTCAGGTTGTCTTCCTTGCATTTCTCATTAGAATTTCTGAGTGTTTACGGTTCCACATTCTCCACAGGTAGGGGGAAAAAAAAACTAGCATAACATATTTGCCATTATGGGGTCTTCTTAAATGTCACTTAAATTTTTTATTATTTAAAAATATATATTATTTATGTTATCAAAATTATCATAAGTAAATTGATTATAGAAATTTTGGACAAAATAGAAATACATATAAAAAAGTTTAGCTTTCTGAGGCTGCTGGAAAAAAATACCACAAATTTGATGGCTTAAAACAACAGGAATGTATTCTCTCACAGTTCTTTAGGCTCTAAGTCTGAAATTCAGCAAGGCCACACTTCCTCCAGAGGCTTTAAGGATGAATTCATTTCCTTCCTTCCTCTTCCAGCTTCCGGTGGCTCCAGGCATTCCTTGGTTTATAACCATATCCCTCCAACCTCTGCCTCAGTAGTCATGTGGCCTCTTCTTCTGTGTCTGTATAGTCTCCCTCTGTTTCACTCTTACAAGAATTCTTGGCACTGGATTTAGGGTCCACGTGGATAATCCAAGATGATCTTGCCATCTCAAGATCCTTAGGTATATCTACAAAGATTCTTGTTCCAAATAAGGTAACATTTACAGGTTCTAGAAACTAAGATGTGGGCATATCTTTTGAGAGTCCACTACTCAATCCACTATAAGCAATTAAAATTTTAGTTCATGTTCCCCAAACTTATTTTCTCTAAAATCTCTTGTTACTGACTTCAGACTATATAGGGCTTCCCATGAATTATTATTCTAAATAAACTAAATAACATATGTTTAGGAACATATTCCTATTTTGGTAAACCTTATTTTTTTAAAAGATTTTATTTATTTATTTGTCAGAGAGAGAGATAGTGAGCACAAGCAGGGGGAGAGGCGGCAGAGGGAGAAGCAGGCTCCCAGCTGAGCAAGGAGCCCAATACGGGACTCGATTCCAGGATCCTGGATCATGACCTGAGCGAAAAGCAGATGCTTAATCAACTGAGCCACCCAGGCATTCCCAAACCTCATTTTTTAAAATAAGACATAATAGGGAATAATCTAAAATTTAAATCCTTGAAAGGAATAGCATGGAGACAAGGGTATAGGATATAGGAGGATCATATAACGTACACACACACACACACACACACACACACACACACACACACACACACACACACACACACACACAGAGAAAGGAATATTACTCAGCCATAAAAAAGAATAAAATCTTGCCATTTGCAACAACATAGATGGAACTAGAGAGTATTATGCTAAGCAAAATAAGTCAGTCTGAGAAAGACAAATACCATATGATTTCACTCATGTGGAATTTAAGGAACAAGACAGATGAACATACGGGGAAAAAGAGAGGCAAACCAAGAAACAAACTCTTAACTAGAAACAAAAAAACAGCATTGCTAGAGAGGTGGGTGCGAGGATGGGTTAAATAGGAGGATCATATAAGAATTTAGAATACTAGTAACAATGGCTTGTTAGCTCTAAAATTGAGTACTTGTTTCATGGGTGTATATTTCATTATTATCCTTCACAACTTATTTATATGTTACATATAGTCTTTCAGTTAATGAAATATTAGATAACTAAAGACTTCATAAAGATTTTTATAGGATGCTTCCAAAGTGGTGACATACTGGTATCATTAAGATAGCATTAATAGCACCACTCTACAGAACACTGTCCACATTGAGTGAAGTATTAAAAACAAAAACAGAAATCTTTGATACTTGAAAAAAAATGTGTCACATTTTAATTTGTATATTTATACCCCTATTATTTTTCTTTAGGATTTTCTTGAATTTTCTTAAACACTTATTCTTTTTTATGTATTTCAGAAAAAAATTCATCAAGCTTACTTTCTCTAAAATATTTGTATTTTCATTGGAATTGCCTTAACTCAATATATTCCAAAGAAAATTAACATCATAAAAATATTGACAACATTCAACAGAAATATAAATTAGTTCTCCAAAAAAGTCCTGCACATATTTTGGTAGATTTATCCTTGTTGCTATTTGCTTGTCCCTGTTGTCTTATTATCTCATAGGCTTCTTTTACTTTATTTAATGTATTCTATTTTTCTATCTGTAAAATATCATTTTAATAGAACAACACATCATAACTGTCTTTTTAACAATCAGAAGATTACATGTTTCTATGTGTTTATTTAATTATCTTTATATATACATACTCGGGATATTTTTATTTATAAGTGAAATAAACCCAATTAAAACTAACTCAAGCAAAAAAGCAATCTATTGATCCCATTGTGGTAAATTCGTGAGTTAAAACTGTCCACGGAAAGAAGTGGATTAAAAAAATGATCTTGTTGGGCTCCTTTTTTCCATTTCTAGAACTTTACTGAATTTGATAAAATTGTGTTAATAAGTGTTTTGTCTAAATTAATGAGAAGTAGTTCTATTTTTGTTTTGTTTTGTTTTTTCCTAATGTATTCACTTGGGTTTGGTTTCAGAGTAGTGTTGAGATCCATATAAGTTGCAAAGTAGACCTTCCTCTTCAACTTTTGGGAAGACATAGTGTAGAATTGGCAATATTTCTTCCTCAAACGTAGAATTCCTCGGTGAAACCAACTGAGCCTGCAGTTTTCTTTGGGGGATGTGTTTTAACTTCAAATTCATTTCTTAAAAAGAAGTAAGGATATTCAGGTTATCACTTCAGAGAGCTCTATTAGTTTGTATATTTCTAGCAATTTCTTAATTTTGTCTAAGTTAGATTTAGTGACAAAAAGTTATTCTTAATATCCCTTCTTATTCTTTTAATATCTCTAAAATCTGTAGTGATGCCATTATCCTCATTCTTCATATTGGTAATCTGTGTATTCTCCCAATATTTTTCCCTTATCAGTCTAGCCACCTGACTAAGGGTTTATTAATATTATTGATCTCAAAGAAACAGCTTTTGGTTTCCTTGATTTTTCTCTATTTTTTTTTCTGTTTTCCACTCTCATTTTTATTTCCTTCCTTTCACTTTGTGTTTAATTTATTCTTCTTTTTCTGACCTCTTAGTTAAGGCAGAAGCTAAAGTCACTGTTCTGAGACCTTCATTTTCTTCTCCATATGATCTGGTGCCATAAAATTTCTCCAAATACTACTTTAGTCTTATCCCACAAATTTTGATATTTTGTATTTTCATTCTCATTTACTTCAAAATACTTTCTAATATCCCTTTTGAATTCTTCTTTGGCCCACAGTATTAACACAGTATTTTTTTTAGTTTCCAAATTTGGAGTGGTTTTCCAGATCTTTCCTATTGATTTGTAAGATAATTCCATCGTGATCACACAGCATGTTTTATTACTTAAATTACTTTAAATTAATTTAGACTCGTTTTAAGGCCCAGGATATGCATCTTGGTAAATGTTCTGTATGCAATTGAAAAGAATGTGCATTCTGTTTGAAATGGAGGTTCTATAAATGCCAATTAATTCAAGTTGTTTAATAATGTTTTTCAAGACTCTGTATCAGTACTGATTATTCCTTGACTTGTTCTATCAACTGTTCAGAGTAGTTGGTATCACCAACTATACTTATATATTTGTCTATCACTCTTGTGGTCATATCATTTTTTTCTTGGTATATTTTGCAGCATCGTTATTAGGTGTATCAACATTTGGAATTACATTCTCTTTAAAAATTGAACCATTGTTCAATGGCTTGTACCATTAAAAATGGACCCCTTTATATCGATGGTATTATTTTTTGCTATAAAATTCATTTTGTCTGATATTATTACACTTTCTTTAATAGTGTTAGTAAATCTGTCTCCATCTTTTCACTTTGAACTTAATGATGCTATTTAAATTAGGTTTATTGTAAAAAGCATACAGTTAAGTCGGATTTTTTTTTTTAATCCATCCTACATCTGCCTTTGAATAGGAGCATTTGGACCATATATAAAATGCAACTATTGATATAGTATGTTTTAAATCTACCATCTTACTATTTCTTTTTTATTTATCTCATATTATTCTTTGCTTTCTAATTCCCTTTTTACTTCCTGCTTTTGGATTAATGAATATTTTAATTGGTTCTATTTATCTCCACTATTTGTTTATTAATGCTATTTTTATTATTTTTGTGATTGGTTTAAGATTTATAACATACAACTTTAACTTATTACAATCATTCAGATGATACTGTACCACATACAAACAGTACTAATAAGCTTGCAAGAGTGTACTTCATTTCTTCCATCCTAACATATATACTATTATTACCATACATTTTCCTTTGTCATGTTAAAACCCCACAGTGCATTGTTATTATTTTAAACAATCCATTTTTTAAAAGATGTTTAAATATTAAGAAAAAAGTTGATTGCATTTACCCAGGTAGTTACTAGAGTTCTTCCTTTGTGTGGATCCAGATTTACAACTAGTATCATTTTTCTTATACCCAAAAACTTTCCTTTAACATTGATTTTAGTTTAGGTTTTCTGCTGAATTATTTTACCTTCTGATACCCTTTTTTATATAAATTACTATTTTGCCTTCATTTTTGAAATGGGTCTAGAATTCTAAAATAACATTATTTTTCTTTTAGTACTTTAAAGATGTTTGCACTGATTTCAACAAGATATCTGCTATAAAATCCTTATCTCTGCTCCTTAGCATGTAATTGGTCTTCTTTTTTTCCTCTTGCTGCTTTATGTTTTTCTCTTTATCACTGATTTTAAGTAATTTCATTATTATGTGCCTTGGTGCAGATACCTTCATGTTTATTAAAGATGGGATTAACTGAGCATCTTGATCTGTGAGCTTATCAAAATTGGAAAAGTTTCTGCAACTATGTCTACTCTGTTTTCTGCTTTCTCCTTTTTCCTCTCCTTTGGGGATGCTAATTATACATATATTAGTAAATGCTTAAAAGTATTCTCAGTTCACCAATAAAATTTTTTTAAATTCATTTTTCTCTTTGTGTTTCATTTTGGATAGTTTCTACTGCTATGACTTCAAGTTCACTAATCTTCTCCTCTGTATGTCTAATATGTTCTAATATGCCATTAATCTGATCCAGTGTATTTTAAAATTTCAGACATTATAATTGCACCTTTAGAAATGATTTGTCTTCTATATATCTTCCATGTAACTATTTAACAAGTTTAACTTTTCTTTTAGCTTCTAGAACATGTGGAATACATTTATAACTGTCATTTTGTCCTTGAATATTTTTCTTTCATCTGTTTCATTTACAAGTCGGTTTCAAATAACTAATTTTTCTCTTTATTATGCGTTGTATTTTTCTTCATCATTGAATGTCTGATAATTCTTACTGGATGCTACAGATTGTGAATTTTACCCTGTTAGATGTTCATTTCTTTTTGTATTCTGATGTGTTGTTCTATACCAAGTTTATTACATTGAAACGGTTCAACTGTTTTGGATCTTGCTCCTCCCCACCCCCCCCAACCCACCAGGAATACTGGTTATACTTTGAGAATCACTGGTGTAATCAGTGCTGCTTCTTCCACCCATATCTCATCCCAATTCAGTCCAAATGAGAGCTTTAGGAAATGTGAAACTGAAGAATGTCAGAGGTTATCACCACTCCATTTACCAGGTATGTTATCCTTCTTGCCATGACTGGTGAGTGATCCAATTCCAAAATCCTAACTTAAAGGACTGCTTTGTAGGCTATGAAGAACCAGCTGTTCTGGTTTGGGTTCCTTCTGAAAGCCAAACTTGAGACAAGGAGGTAGAAGTATATAGTTTATTGGAAAGGCAATCTCAGAAAATGGGAGGGCATGGGAAAAGTAAGATGAGGAAGAGTTAAGTGACAATAAAGATTGTGTTACCAAGTTGGTTAGTACTGTGAGCAACTGAGAGACACTATCCCTTGGGTGAACATCTGAGGTATCATGTAGAGCTTGCCACAGAATTAACCCACCAGAAAATGAAGGGGCTGGGGCACCTAAGTCCCCATTTGCATCCTTCATTATTTGAAGATTGTCCCATGGAAATTAACTCCTGCATTTCATGATTGTGCAAGCCCATAGGTGAATGACTTTTTGTGTGGAAACAGAGTAGCTAGATGTGGAACACTGGCGAACATGTATGGAAATGTCCATCAGGTGCGCCAAGGAGATGTGATATTGTGCCTCACAAGGCCTGCTACAGCATTTTATAGATATGTGGAAGTGGAGACCAGAAGAAATAGCTAAAAAGTTGAACATAATCTAGAGAATAGTACTTAAGGAGTTGGGTACTGGGAAGGAAGTGGGGGCATTAAGGGTCTTTGTTTTTTTAACTTAAGCTCTAGAGAGCAATTTGACTTTTAAATTATGCATATGCATTATCTTAATTAAAAATTAAACTGGAGAGTTGGCAAATGCAGGAACTATGGACTAAAACATAGGGTTTGGTATTCCTTAAAATTTGAACTATTGCAGCATCTACTTCTTAATTTTTCCTTTAATATACTTTATTTTTATTCTATTTTCTCCCATGGCTTCAGCTAAGACATAATAATCTAGAAAGGACAGGTTCTTTTTAAGTTCTCTTTTAACTGATGGCTCTGGGTTAATTTGCCAAAGATCCACCCAAAAAATCTTGACTCACTGAAGAAGGGTGGAGATTTTCTGAGCTAAGGGAGGTTGTTTTCTCTTCTACCTCTCTGAGGCAGCTCCTGCAGCCAACCCTTAGGGTCAGAATCAGATAACTGGAATTCAAAATCTGACTTCCCTCTGAGCTACAAGATCCAAGACCTCCAGCATCTGCCAGTTTCACTGAGTTACTAATAGTCTAGGAGGCAAACAATGGCTTTTTTTGTTTTGTTTTGCTTTAATGATTAAATGAGAATTGCTGATATCACATTAGGAAGTTTTTTTTTTCTTTTCAAAAGAAAAGTACATATTTAGTCCTGAAGATTTTTAGTTGCTGACAAAAAAATACTGAACTCAGAAGTAATTTACCATCTTATTATATTGCTCTGTAGTGTTCTGCACATTATTCTCTGTGTGTAGACGAAGACTATACCTTTCCTGAGAATAGGTACTTAACCTCTTTCATCTCTGTCTATATTTTCTGGCCTTAGAAGGTCAGGCATTATAATTATTGATAATGTCTAATAATATTCATATCTAATTTATAATATTTTCACAGAAATAGTAATATAATTACTATTAATTAACCAGTAATGAATGGTGATGTTTTAAAGAACCCCAAACTCTTCTATAGGAGTCTAAATTTGCATTTTAACAAAGCCCCAAAAGGTGCCTTAACATGTGTTTATTGTTATAACTTTTATTGTGAGGGTTTCAAGGCAGCAGTGCAGGTGGGGAAATGAAAGGAAGAAATATTCTTTCGCCAGGTGTAATTGTTCCATTCCTCACATATCACACCACAATGAATTTACCCTAGCTTGTCCACACTGATGACTGCTGCTTTCTAGTAGGATCACTTCTATGTAATTACATTCTTATATATACCTCTGTGCCATCAATTCCAATATATGTCCTTCAAATAAGAGAAATAGCTGTTTCACTAAACTTTTGCTATATATACATCACATTCATAGAATTTCCAAACTGAAATGAAATTTAGAAACCATTATATTCAAACATTTACTTTTGTTTTTTAATTAAGTAACCACAGCCCAGTCAGAAAAATAAAATGAACCTACCACATAAACATTAAGAATCAGGTGCAGAGTTGATATTTGAAATGGATCACTTGATTTCTAATTTTAGTTCTCATTATAGTCATTGATGTATTTTTTCTCCTGGATTTAACTAAAATTCATTTATTCACTAATGAGCTTGACATCAAAGCAGACTAGGTGATCTGTGAATTATATTATTCTGTTTATAGTGTAAACATAAAATGTCAATTCTGGCTGCTAGGAAAGAGGTGAAGATACTGGTAATTTAACAAAGGATGATTTCTAAAGATAAATTAGTAATTATTTCATTCAAGAAATGGCAATGAAATTACAGGTAACCATTTTTAAGAGAACAAAAATAATAATTTTACTATTATATTCAAACTATTAGACATTTTGAAAATAATTATTTTAAGAAAACGTATAAAATATGTAATTAGGTGAGTACTGGCTTCAGTTGAAGATTCAATGCACAACTTTTTTGTTTTGTTTGTGTTTTTTTTTGTTTCATTAAGCTATTTCCCTGCAGTTAAATTATAAACTGTTGTATAAGAATTACTTAGAAAAAAAATCAAGAGAAAAAATAATCAAAATATAGAAATTGTTAAATATGTCTGAATTTTTCAATAATGCTCTGTATTTTTTTAAACTGCATTTATTCCAAGTTGGCATAAAGACTGCAAAATATGATAATTTTTAAGTAATATAATATTTTTAAAAATACCTGGAAATGCTAGACTAAATATCCCCATTGGCTCTGTTCATTTATTCTCAGCTTAAATAATTCCCCATTTCTTTCTTAAAGGTCATGGCATTACTTATTTGTCAAAATTAACTATTTTGAAGCAAATGTTATAATTAGATAATTATACTTGATTTTGCCAAAGTACTAAGATTATTCAGTGAATAGTATATAATTATTTTTAACCTTTGGACGATAACTACAGATCTCATTAGTCACCTATTCAAGAACCTCCTAGTGATTTAAAATAATCATAGAGTAGATAGTAAGTGAAGTACATGGGAGGCAATCATTAATAAGGTAGGAAATTGTTTTATATGTGCAATTAAAATGCCAGCAAATATATATATACAGGAATCTGTCTATGGATCAGGCCGGAGTCTTATTTTAAGGAATAGTAACCAATACTCACAATCAAAAGAAAATATAATATATTGTATCAAGTAGCTTGCGGCATTGATAGACTTGACAAGATTTTAGTAAATAGGCAGGAGCTGGGAGTATAGCCAAGACCAGGCCCAGGAATATCTAATCAATATGCTATCAGTAGCAGCAAAGGTGACATTTCTGCCACTGGGCACTTACTGCCATTGCTAGGCTCACAAGGCTACCATAGGTTTGGTTTGGCAACTGTATGCTGTTATTACCACCACTGTCATGAATGGTTTTGCAACTGTTGCTACAACTTACTATCACAAATTTAAGATTCAGAGTCCACTGAGGATCTGATTGGCCAAGTCTAGGGCACATGTCCATATCCTAGTTTGTCATAGGTAAGAAGAAGCTGTATTTGTCTCCCTTGGCTTATTTATTTGCATAAGGAATATTTCTTCTCACCAAGACTTATACTGGAGAGTATTCTCTCCAAAAGAGAACAAATGTTCAGGTGCCTGATAGAAATAAAAAGACAAATGCTTGCAAAGTTTATCTGTGTTAAGATTATAACTGAAATTTCATCAATCTCTATCAAAATAAGAATTGTTTTTCTCATTGGTATTTGTTATACTATTATTTCAGAAGATTTGCAAGCTCTTCTCCTGGTCTATGCCATTGACAAATAACTTTCACTTCTACAAATGCCAATTAAGAAAACATAAATATGCTAAAAACTCATTTTCTAACTAAAAATAAAACTAGTTTTACCAAGCCTTACAAGAAAACAGAAGTATATTTTTACATGTTTATGTTATGGAAAGATGTCTCAGGAGAATATTTGAAGTCATTAATTACATGTAGCACTTGTAACATATTCATAATATATACATAGTATTTTGAAATGTCAAAGTGAGTTTACGCACATTATACATTTTTATCATTGAAACAAATTAGAGAGGAAACTGAAGCTCGAGGACATGACACAGTGTTATCATCAGAGCTTAGACAAGAAAGTTTCATTACCTCATTTAGAACACTTTGCTGAATATTGTGGAAACAGAGTTAGATCAGTTAGATCAGACATTCCATCTACTTTACCCAAGTTACACCTTCATCTCCTAAGGCTGTCTACAGGTGTACTTTCTCTGAGGATTTCAGAGGAGTTCAAAAATGGGTAGTCAGAAGAAGCACCAATAAGGCCAAATCTCAGCCATTTCTGGACTTCAGAGGCCTTATTCTGCTGTGAATTTTTGTCTCAGCTGCAGAAAAAGTGAGGTTCTATACTTTCATGAAGTATTATCCTCCACCAGTCCTTAGCCTCTGCCCCTTTAGTTGTACCTATTCCAGCTAGAAATATGTGGGCTTGTTAAAAACCTATGTGGTTGCCATAGAGATTCTTTTTTTTACTTTTTATTTATATTTTTGTTGTGTTTTCCTATTTCTTTAACTTGGATGACCAAAAGACAGAAATAACATTATCAGTCACAGCATGAAGTTTGATAGCTTCTGGATGGTTACCACTAGTCTAGACAAGACCCTAATTACCCTTCTCACTGTTGTGGTGAAATTCAGAATTGGGTCTGTAACAGACCCTGTAGGTTGGCTGACTCCATTATTTCCAGACCAGCTTCACACTTGTTTCTCAAACTCTTCTGCAGCCAGGAATAGATATATGATATGCTCACCAATCAGACATCAACTCTGTGAATTCATCTGAAAGTTCTTGGAGAACTACAAACCTCCAAATAAAAGGCCTAATATGGTTATTATCTTTTCTTCTAATGATCCTTACCCTTTCACACTTCAGCACTTGACTCTGCTTTTACCACCAGGGTTTCTCTGAGTAAACACTGACTATTGTTGAATTCCCACTTGTTCTAAGAGTACAGAACGTATCAGTGGCTTTATCTACCATCCTGTATCTAGACCCAATCTTGGCAAAACTATCAGTTGGGCAGGGTTTCCTATTGGAAAACTCCCACTCATCTGCAAGTCCTTATTTTATTCCTTGCTAAGTCACTGGCTGGAAAATTAAAAGGTTGTTTCATAAGGATTTTAAGTTTAATCTTTTCAGAATCAACATTCAGGACAATAACAAATAATGGTGGTTGACTGATAAGCAGTCCGTCGCTTCACAAAACTCACCACCTAAACAACCAGCTCCTGTACAGCCTATTCCCACAGCCAGCCCGGCTTGTTGGGCAACATTGCTGAGGCTTGCTGTTGATCACAGTCATTGAAAATTCCTATTCAACAACAAGTTCCTCACTGTTTGCATTTCCCCTAAGGAGGAAGCAGTCTGGACTCCTGAGATTTAAATTCACCCTGAAAATGAGATTTTTTTCTTTTTCCCACCGTTGCTGCCAATTATTTCATGGTGGCATGTTTGGCACATTTGCCAGCCCCACAAGGCATACAAATGGGTTCTCCATGGAGATGAAATTCTTCCTTGTTGCCATTCCAAAAATGTATGCTTTGAAAAGAATGTGCTATGTTCTGTAAATACCTCTCCTACCGATATAAGTTTATATCTTTGCTACTAAAGTTTGAACACTTTTCTTTCTTTTTTTTCTTTGTCGTTGCAGACATACATAAAATGACCTCCTGCAGTATTAGTGTCTACATCTGGCATGCCTGCTTGCAGACACAGCTGAACTGACCTTTTTTTTTTTTTTTTCTCCTTTCATGACACATCAACAGCTGGTCTCCTAAAGGGATGGGCGAACCCAGTCTTATTTTAAGCCAGATAACTTTTCAAAAAATTTGTCAAGTATTTTGCCAAATGTCTAACCTCTATTTCTTTAAACCCTTGTGTATTTGAAGAAAATACTTAATCTTCATATTTCTGAATAACTTGCCTTTAACTCATCAAAATATTTTACCAGAAAAAACTATCACCCAAACAGCATATATCTTGCTTTTTCAATTAATTTGTCTATAAGGTAAATTTATGTATTACCTTACAAAATTTGGTTTGAGGCTCAAATTGCATTTAGTTCAAGGAAGTTCTAGACTTAAAACATTGATCTGAATGAAAGAGGGTTGCTTTGTTTGTTTGTTTATTCTAAGGGGAAGGAAGCAATACTTTGATGCATATACGCAAATTTTAAAGCTACTTTCTCCTTCCTCCTTTCTTCCTTCCATCCATCCTTCCTTTTTTTCTTCACCCTTCCTTTCTTTCCTCTTTTTCATTCTATAAAAATGGTATTTCTGTTCTGCTGTTCAATTTGCTCCATTAGTCACATAATTTCTGGGAGGTCATTCACATTCTAGTACACATACCCTGCACTGCCTGAAATTGTGTACATCATAACCTGCAAAGTCTATACCCAAGAGAAGCTGCTAATGTTATAATTTAGTGTAAAATGGTAATGAATTTTAGTTCAGACTACAGTTACCTTTCTAATACTTATATACATATAAAACTGATAAGAAGTAAGTAATAAATTATAACACACTGTTATAGATGTAAGACAATTTCAAAGGAAGAAAAGAAATCTCAGTACCAAAAACAGTGTAACTTTTCTAACTTTTTCCCTCTTGGAAACAATGTGGAGGAAAAGAATAATAGATTATTAACCTCATGCAGAAGCTTTTTGTTTTAGGCAAATAAGGAGTTTTATCCTATTGTTCAAACATGTAGTAAAAGAGAAGTCAAGGAATTCCACAGAAAATCCTTTTAGGCATAGACTGACCTTTGATCACTTTGATTGTTCTCTAGGAAAAGAAGAAATAGAATTTGGAGAGTCAGTTCTGGTTACGTCATAAGAACTTTCTTTCTCTTGGTGTTTGTTTTCTTTGGCTGGTAGTGCACAGCTTCTTGTGGAAAATAAATCCCATGGTAGTGTTTGTGTTTCTTGTATGTGTGTGGGACTATTTGGCTCAAAGCACCAAATCAAGAGTTCCAGTGTGTGCTGAACCTAAGCAGACTTTACCTTGAACATAAAGAACATGGTCCATCAGTTCAACTGGCCCTTCCAGCATTTCACCAGTGATGCATGCAGAAATCCATCACAGAGGAATGCGTCACTTCATTTGACATGGATCCTTGCCCAGAAACTTGGTAAATCTCAGTCCAAAAATTCATTCAAGAGTGTATTTGATAAGACACGGGTATTAGTGAATATGAAAGGACCATAGGGAAGTTAAGCTTATCCGGAACTGCCTTAATCAACTTTCCCTCAGTTTCTGCATTCCCTATAAATCACATTGCATTGCTTAAAGTATTAAAAGTAAAATCAGTTACCACTAGAACTAATCATGAACCCAAACAATAATATAAAAGCTCACAGTAAAAATAGGAGACATGTGAAAGTAAATAAGACACTGAGTGTTTCACTGGTCTAAAAAAAAAAAAATTCTTTCTAGATTTACAAAACATATCCTCATGTGGAAATGAAACTCCCAACATGGCAATGAAACCATGGAAACATTTCAAATGCATTATAAATTAGGTATATGAAGAAGGGAACATTCTGAATACCACAAATGCACATATGGATTTGTGTGATTGTACATAGGTATGATAATGAGAAAGGAAACAAAGCCAAACTACTTTTAAGATGCCTTACCGATGAGTGTAAAAAAAGACTATATTACAACCTTAATAATGTAATAATAAAAGTTTTATGTAATATTTTCCTTTCATACATTAAGTATTATTTTTATATAGAGAGTTCATTTTATAACATATTTCAAGTCATAGGGATAGGTAGGGAGGAACATTTTATGTTCTTCATTATTATACCATATTCAGGGTAAGTTTAGAAAGCAAAACAATTTGGGCAACATATAAATAGGTTACAAGTAGATCATAGATACTTATGTCTCTTCTTAAAATATACATGTTAGAAGAAGTAAATAGCTTTCATCCCTGGCTTTGGATTATGATATTAACTATTCATGTGGTAAATGGTCTCCCTCATTTAAAGGAAAGAAAGTTATGATATTTTAAAATATCTTCCCTGTTCAAATTTAAATTGGTAGTATAAATGGTTAGGAAATGTAGTCAGAGGAAACTTGAAGAATCTAGAAATTTAATGTGATTTTAAAGAGAGGTCTTTTGTCTTCTCAGGAGAGTCTCAGAGTCACTTACATTGTTGCAGTATTCACATAACCTCTGCTGCTTGACTTGGTTTCAGCACGTTTCTAAAGCAAAGCAGAATTAAGGGCACTGGGTAAAAGGAGGACCACTAAGTTACGCCTTGTTTTGCCAGAACTAGTTTCTTAATAGGCTCTAAAATCTTCATCTGTTTCTTTAAAAAAAAATTACCAATGATCTCTTTAAGAGTAAACACTCTCATTTTGTATAACCCTCATTTGCTGAATTTTTAACACATACCAAGGTAGCAGTATTCAGAATGAATAACATAAAGCTCAGTATTAAAACATATTTCCTCTAGAATCTTTATTATGTTCAAATATCAATATAATTACTTCGTGTTATAGAACACTACTAAAAAATATATGTTGGCTGTGTTCCAATTTAAATTTAGAGATATTTCAAACTCTACATATACACACATTTAAATGTAACAGTTTAACTTGTTTGGTTAAAAGTTAAAAGCTCTTGCATTTTTTGGGGTGCCTGGGTGGCACAGTTAAGCATCTGACTCATGATTTGGCTGAGATTGTGATCTCAGGATCATTAGATTGAGTCCCACGTCAGGCTCCATGCTTAGCATGGAGTTGGCTTGAGATTCTCTCTCCCTCTGTACCTCCCCACCCCCCGTGCATGTGTACTTTCTCTAAAATAAATGTATATATATACATATTTTTATTTTTTTAAAAATAAAAGCTCTTTTATTTTTTCAGTTTTGGAGAGATTCAGAGTACCCGGTTCAATTTACTACCTTCAGTCCTTGAGCAGCTGATTTGATCTTTATTCCTCAGTTTTCACTTTGCACTAAGAATAATATTGTTAACCATTTATATACTGTTAACCAAAGTTAGTTGTGAAGCTATAATGTAAGAGTAATAGTGACAGGCACAGACAAGTATTTAAAAAGGAAGTTGTTTGATATGACCTAATTAATGTATTACAAGTATTCGATTTGTACACATAAATTATAATATTAAAGTTGACGTGGTTGAGGATATTTTCTCATTTAAAAATTATATACTCTGTTTTCCAGAGTGGCTGCACCAGTTTGCGTTCCCTCCAACAGTGTAAGAGGGTTCCCCTTTCTCCACACCCTCACTAACATCTGTTGTTTCCTGTGTTGTTAATTTTAGCCATTCTGACTGGTGTGAGGTGGTACCTCATTGTGGTTTTGATTTGTATTTCCCTGATGATGAGTGATGTTGAGCAACTTTTCATGTGTCCTTTGGCCATCTGAATGTCTTTTTCAAAAAAAAAAATCTATTTATATCTTCTGCCCATTTCTTAACTGGAATATTTGGTTTTTTGGGGTGTTGAGTTTGATAAGTTCTTTATAGATTTTGAATACTAACCCTTTATCAGATAGGTCATTTACAAATATAATCCCCCATTCTGCAGGTTGCCTTTTAGTTTTGTTGATTGTTTTCTTCACTGTGCAGAAACTTTTTATCTTGATGAAGTCTTAATAGTTCATATTTGCTTTTCTTTCCCTTGCCTCCAGCCACATGTCTAGTAAGAAGTTGCTATGGCTGATATCAAAGAGGTTGTTGCCTGTGTTCTCCTCGAGGATTTTGGTGGTGTCCCAACTCACATTTCAGTCTTTCCTCCATTTTGTTTATTTTTGTGTTTGGTATAAGAAAG
The DNA here is from genome assembly GCF_009762305.2 of Zalophus californianus. Lineage (NCBI taxonomy): Eukaryota > Metazoa > Chordata > Mammalia > Carnivora > Otariidae > Zalophus > Zalophus californianus. The sequence continues at coordinate 24,876,236 of NC_045606.1, read as the reverse complement.
TTGTCCAGTATCATTCTTCTGCATGCTGTTGTCCAGTTTTCCCAACATCATTTTGTTGAAGAGACTACCTTTTTCCATTGGATGGATATTCTTTCCTGCTTTGTCAAAGATTAGTTGACCATATAAGTGTGGGTCCATTTCTGGGTTCTCTATTCTGTTCCATTGATTTATGTGTCTGTTTTTGTGCCAGTACCATACTGTCTTGATGACAACAGCTTTGTAATATAGCTTGAAGTCCAGGATTGTGATGCCTCCACCTTTGTTTTTCTTTTTCTAGATTATTTTGGCCATTTGGGGTCTTTTGTGGTTCCACACAGATTTTGGGAGTCTTTGTTCTAGTTCTGTGAAAAATGGTGTTATTTTGACAGGGATTGCATTAGATATGTAGATTGCTTTGGGTAGTACAGACATTTTAACAATATTTTTTCTTTCAATCCATGAGCATAGATTCTTTTTCCACTGCCTTGTGCCCCCTTCAATTTCTTTCAGAAGTATTCTATGGTTTTCAGAGTATATATCTTTTAATCCCTTTGGTTAGGTTTATTCCAACAAATTAAGCCATCTGGAAGAAATGGATAAATTCCTAGAAACATAAAATTACCAAAACTGACAAGAAAGAAATAGAATATTTGAACAGACCCATAACCAGCAAATAAAATGAATCAGTAATCAAAAATCTCCCAACAAACACAAGCCCAGGGCCAGATGGTTTCCCATTTCTACTAGACATGTAAAGAAGAATTAATACCTATTCTTCTCAAACTGTTCCAAAAAACAGGAATGGAAGGAAAACTTCCAAACTCATTCTACAAGGCCAGATTTACCTTGATTCCAAAACAAGACAAAGACCTCACTAAAACGGAGAATTATGGGACAACATCCCTAATGAACATGGATGCAAAGATTCTCAACAAGATACTAGCAAATCAAATCCAACAGTATATTAAAAGAATTATTTACCATGATCAAGTGGGATTTATTCCTGGGCTGCAGGGGTGGTTCAATATTCACAAATCAATCAATGTGATACACCGTACTATAAAGGAAAGGGTAAGAACCATATGATTCTCTCAATAGATGCAGAAAAAGCATGTGACAAAATACAGCATCCTTTCTCAATAAAAACCCTCAAAAAAGTAGGGATACGAGGGAACATACCTCAACATCATAAAGGCCATAGACAAAAGACCCACAGCTAATATCCTCAATGAGGAAAAACTGAGACCTTTTCCTCTACAGTAGGAACAAGACAGGGATGCCAATTCTCAACACTTTAACATAGTATTGGATTTTCTAGCCTCAGCAGACAACAAAAAGAAACAAAAGCATCCAAATCAGCAAGGAAGAACTCAAACTTTCATTCTTCACAGACGACATGATACCCTATGTAGAAAACCCAAAAGGCTCCACGAAAAAAAAATTGCTAGAACAGATACACAAATTCAGCAAACTTGCAGAATATAAAATCACCATGTAGAAATCTGTTGCATTTCTATACACCAATAATGAAGCAGTGAAAAGAGATATCAAGGAATTGGTGCCATTTAAAATTGCACCAAAAACCATAAGATATCAGAGTTATATTCTTACGAATGAAGAATTAAATATTTGAGACTAGGAATCCATTTTCCCCAATATCTCATGTGCCTGAAAGGGAATATCTTTTAATACCTGAAGGAATATAGATAACAGGTGATGGTAATCTGACAATGCTGATAGCAATGGAAAAGTTGTGATGAGTGACTTTTAGCTCATCAAGATTCATTTCTGATGAATTTATCGGTTTCTCTTTTTGCTCATTTACATTTATTTCTCTATTATTTGGATAGACCAATTTTCTCACTTTCCTTGGGTCTTAATCTCTCTTAGCTGACAATAACATAGAATTGCAATATATTTTTAAACTCCTTAACATGTGTTTTAATGATCTTTTTATTACTTCAAATGTCAATTGAGTTTAATACATTTTAAGTAACTTATGTGAGAATGATTATCTTACCCTTTGGGCCACACATTTGAGATAAACAAAGCCCCTCAATCTAGGACATGGGTTTAAAGTAATTTTCTAGCAATAAACAACCAATACTTCGTCTTTACTTTTAAGAAAAATTGTGTATTTAATAGGAGGCTTCCCCTATTTTCATGTTATGATTCAGAAGGAAAAAATGTGTACTATTTTATCATTTTGTACCACACCTTCATGTTTTAAGATCATTTAAAAAACAAAATACTTAAGCTAAAATAAAGAACCAGAGGTATTTCAAGCAAAAGAAACCACAGAAGGTCATTTGGGTTAACTCCTAGCCTTCAAGCACATAAATTTAATATTTCCATATTAAAAATGAGGAGCCTAAAAAGTAAAGTGTTCAGTCTGTTGACTTTTGTTCTCTATTCAAAAATAATGTCATCATATTCTGAGAGTCCATTATCTTATGATATCTTGATACATACTTGATACTTGAGCATTCAGTCTGGAGTATTCACAATATATCAGATAGTTTGGTAAATAAAACATCAGTTCTTGAGTGAACCCTATTAGAGCTGGTTATACAATATGTCCCAAAAAATATTTCTACCAGAACATGTGACTGTGACCTTATTTGGAAAACAAGGTCTTTGCAGATGTAATTGAGTTACGGATCTCATGATGAAATCATCTAGGTTTATCCAGATGGGCCTAAATCCAATGGCAAGTATCCCTATAAGACAGAAAAGGAGAAGACACAGATACAGAAGTCCAAGCCAAAGATGCACAGGAGAAAGCTATGTGAATACACAGAAGATAAAGCCACATGAAGACAGAGGCAGAAATTGAAGCTGTACATTAGTAAACCAAAGAATACCTGGAGCCACCTGAAGCTGGAAGAGGCAAGAAAGGATTCTTTCCAAGAGCTTATGGAGGAAATGCAGCCCTGCTAACACTTTGTTTTTTTGTTTTTGTTTTTTTGTGTTTTTTGTTTGTTTGTTTGTTTGTTTTTTACTTCTAGCTTCCAGAATGACAAGAGAATAAATTTCTGTTGTTTGAAACCACCAACTTTGCGGTAACTTGTCATGGCAACTCTAGGAATCTACTATACCCATCATTTGGCTTCTTCAAGTATAAGCCTAAAGAGCTAGATGAACATTGTTAAAGAAAATTATATAATGGAACTAACTACTCCTAATTTATAGATATTAATAGTAACAAACTTCAAATAAATACTCAATTCTATCCAGAAAATCTGTTTCTCTCTCTTCCACACACCAAAAAGAAAATTCACATCTCCTCTTCAACTATTAAACTTTATCTTCCCTATATTATTATCTATACTCATCTTTCTTTGAAAAATGGAAGACATTAAACTCAAATCCCATTATCTTATGCTGGTAAACTTGTAGACCTACCTGCATTAACAGACATTTCATCTTCTTCCCAAATGTGACAAAGGAGAATGCCCACACCCAAGACCTCTTATCAAAGAACATCTATCCACATGTTCTCAGGACCCACTATACTCTTGCCTTCTCATTGAATGAACTTTAGTTTGTATCCTCTTTTTTCAGCAATATCTGACTTTAGATCTCTTCTGGAGCATTCTAATAAGCACACAAACATGTTCTAATATAGGTTATCTTAGAAAAACCCTCCATTGACCTCATATCTGCCTTCAACTCCAATTCTCTAATAGTTTTCATAGAAAAGATGTTGACTTTTACTCACTCCCCAGTAACCTTTAATGTATTTCAATCTGCCTTCTATTTCCACCACATTTTTGAAAGCACAAATCAAGATCATAAGTAACCTCTATGTTGCCAAATCCAGTGAATAATTCCCTATCCTCATATATTAGATCTTTCAGTAACCATTAACATGGATGTCCACTTTCCTTCTTTCTTGAAACTCAATTTTCTCTTAATTTCCTTAACACTATACCCTGTTGGTCTTCCTCCTTCCCTTGTGGTTCCTCTTTTTCTACTTGAGGTTTTAATTTTCATACTCTTCATAATTCAGTTCCAGGTCATCTTCTCATAAAAAAAAAAAAAAACACTTTCTTTTTTAGGTGGTCATCTATACTCATGTCTTTGAATTACTGGAAATCTAACTCACAATTTATTTTTTTATCTAAAGTTCAGACCCAGTATGTGAGTTGTGTTCTTTCTACCTACTTGCCTGCTAGACATCACTTACTTATCTCACAGAACCCGCCAGTTTTCACCCACTTCCAATTTTTCACACTTAAACAAATGGTATTACTATCCACCCAGCTGTTAAAACTAAATATACAAAAGTCATCATAAATTCCACACATTTCCCCACATAAAGTCTTGTTTATGATACTTATCAAATATATTTCAACTTTGGCTAATTCTGTTCTTCTTCACTGCTACCTTCCAAACACAGGCCACAACTATTTTTTTACCACTATCTCGTACTAGACCAAAAGCCTATCACTGGGCTGCCTACTTCTACTCTTTCCCTCCTCCGATTCATTAATCTGTAATTTTTAAATCTAATTTGTTTACAGTCTCCTGTATTAGAATGAAAACTTTATGATAGTAGGGGATTAAATCTCCTCTGCTAATCACTGAATGTGTCTGAGCACAGTTTCTGATACAAAATAAGTCTGCATGTAGACTATTTATCCACTTTAGTACCTTCAGGAAATTCAAACTGTACAGTCATTAACAAATGATGTTCATGTGATAAGAGATAACTGAACTTCTAAAGTAATACTCAAGGATTTTTTAATTAATGTATTTATTTAAAAATAATTATTATCAAATATGTATCCAGAATCATGAACTCTGGATGAGCTCACAGACTATGGACTTACTCTCAGTATAATATCTTCATACAATAACATAAACCACTTAATTAAGGAAGGAAACTAGACACAAATGTTAGAGGGAAGCTCTGTTAAGTATGGCAAGAAATCTACACTGTGGTTGACCAGTGAGGAATTTAAAGTGAGACATGAAATGATTTCCTCAATATTTATATGAAGAAGTCCATAATAGAAGCCTCTAATATTGGACCGATACACTTTCCAAATAGTCTTCTGGGTATGTTTGTTTGTTTGCTTTCATTATCATTATCAGAGATTCCTCACAGTAACATCTTGAATGATTAAAGCAGATTAGAAAGCAAAAATCAGAAATCCTACATTAGACTGCTCAATGTTTATTATGCACATTATAGTTCATTTTCTATATGAATTTTCTAGTTTGATAAACTTTGGTGTTGTTGCATGTATGACTATGAAGTAGACACAGAATGTAAGAATCTGTGAATTGAGACGTGGAATTTTTGTTTTAGTGTTTTATTAGCGTTCTTAGACATTTTGAATTATTGTATGACTTCAGAGTAGGGCAACATAATAAAAAGTAATAAAGGATATAAATGATTTGGGGTAAAACCAAAGGTGAGATTAATAATCTGAACATGAATATGCTACATGTAATTAATTCTCAGTTCAATTTATGATAAAACAATAGCTTTAGAAGCAGACACATTTTAATTTGATTGATGCTCTGTCATATAATGATAGTGGTGTAAACTGTTTTTCATCTTCAAGTGCCTTTGAGATCATCAAAAGATAAATTAGCTGAAATCTTGAGCTAAAGTTGAGAATATATCAATCCATTGAAAAATCAGTGATTCTGTACCATCTATAGCTACTCAACTGAACCAAAGACCTCATTTCTCAAATATTCTGAATAAGAGAGAATTTCCAGATCATTTTGAGAATAGGAAAAAAGGTAATTGATGGCAGACACACAGATAAAGTTTGCACAGGGAAAATTCTGACAGCACTAAATATCCCAGGGAAGTGGCATGGTGTCATTTTTGTACTAAAACGTGAATGTAATTTGCATGTTGAGCCCTATAATCAGGAACAAATGACTCTTGGCCTTACAAATGAAACCATCCTGATTTTTCAAAAAAAAAGAAAGAAAGAAAGAAAGAGAAAAAGGAATGTAAGAACAACAAAAAAATGTGCCAAATCAGAAACATAAATAATACAAATTAGATAAAGATCGATATGCTACAAACCGAGCTACCAATTCATGAACAGAATCACAGATTATAGAAAAGCACTGTTCACATTTTCATACATTTCATGAGAATACATAAAATGCTTAAAATCTTGTGTTCAGTCTATTTAAGATAAAAATTATCAGTCTAGTTGACACATTCTCATTTAGTTTCATGTGGTATTAACAGAAGAAAGATATAAACTTTATTAATTTGTGAACCTTATAAGGTATTTAAAATGAAATTCTAATACTAGATTTTATTATTCTTTTATATGAATATTGCAGCTTTCTTAAGTGATATTCTTAAATACCATTTCAAAATATTACTAATTTGGCAGGCTATTTTCCTATTTGCTTCATAGTTGTTTTTGTTTGTTTGATTGTTGTCTTTTTTTAATTTCAATCAAAAGACTGAAGATCTTTAACCATAAAATAAATATTTCACCACTCCCAAGTCTAATTTTCTATGGAGAGTGACAAGATAATCGTGGATGGTCTGATGGCCTGCCCATGTCAGCCCTTCTGTGGTCTCCTCAGTCTGGAAGGATACCATATTTGGAAACCAGAACAATCACGTTGTCAATGTGTTTTGTTCTTTCTTCTGCCCATTAAAAGTACTCTAAATGGCTGAAATTCAGTGAAATTCAATGGTTGGTATAACAGACCAAGGCACTTGTTTAGGGAAGGGTATATTATTAAGGAACTAGGCACTTAGGACTTGATCATTCAAAAAGACTTCAGGGGAAAGGGAAGAGATCTAGCCAGATGGTGCTTAAGAAAAAAAATCTGAATCTCTTTCACATAAATCAGCCAATTAATATGCTAAGTCACAAAAGGTAAATCTTGAAACTGCTCTTTTCCAATTCCAAAGCTGTCCTTTCCTGACTTTCCTCAATTTTGAAGCTACTTTTCAGTTTTTCTCCACTAGTTTTAGTTTTTAAATATAGAACTAAAATGATTATTAAATATAAAAAGCAATGTAGAATTATTATCGCAGATGCTGGCACCCTGGTCTGGTGGCAAGGACACAAGCTAGGAGTCTGGGTTTCACTGGGCTTATTATACTGCTTAAATATGAATCATTCTAATTATTAAAATTGTCTCATCTGTGTGATAGGGTGGGCATTACACCTTCATCCAGAGTTGTTATAAGGATTAAATGGAATAGTAGATTCATGGTTAAAGGACTCACAATTAGAGCTTAGGTTATGCCTAGTTGAAATGTAGACATATCCAGACAAGTCTTTAGAGGATTGGTGAAAATGACCTACCAGCAGTTTATTTATCTAAACACACAAGCGGCTTTCTGGGAAGAAACAAATTTTTAAAAAGGGAGATAGAGAAAGACACAAAAGACACAAATAAAAAGTCTCAGTTTCCTAAAAGAAAGGTAATTTTGAGCCCAATATAGTGATGGTCACTCAAATCTATTTTCTGCCCTAACCAATGAACTCATGAACATACCCTAAAAAGATACTGCACAAAAGAAAACAAAAATCCAAATCTGACAATAAACAGTTTCATTATGATTCTGAAGATACTGGACAACAAAACTAGTCATTTTAAAACTATAACACAAAAGTGAGAGATCTGAATATTTTCTGCTTCTACATGGAACTTGGCATGCACATTTAGGGCATGTGGGTACCACTCAGCTCTGTCATATCAAGGATTTCAGGGGACTACAGATATCCTTGCCAGTGACAACCACAGACATATGGCATCCTGACAGCAGTGGCTATAAATCTAAAACTCCAAAGGCCCCTACTTTAGTGGCTTCAGAGCTATGAGCAACATCAATACCTGAATTGGGAGTTTAAATTGAGTACCAGCCACAGGGATGATAACCATGCAGAGGTATCAGGTCAATAATAAGTATAGGGTAAGACACAAGAAAAAGGCTACTGGGTACTCTAGGTCAGGGGTCTGCAAACTTTTTCTGTAAAGGGCCAGACAATAAATATTTTAGGTTTTGTGGGTCATACAGTTTCTATCACAACTACTCAACTTTATCACAACTACTCAATCACCAGTGTAGTGACAAAGCATCCATAGGTGATTGAGACATGAATAGGTGTGGTTGTATTTGGATAGCATTTTATTAAAAAAAAAAAAAAAAGGTTGGGGCAGGATTTGTTCTGCTGTAGAGACTTGTTTGTGAATATAATAGAATGATCCTTGAAAATTATTACAAATAAATAAGGAAATGCTTCAAAAAAGACTAGAAATTACGAATACATTGGCAACGAATGTCAAATAATGTTTGATCCCAAAGGAACTATAGTTACATATCCAAACTTCTTCAAACATAGAAGGTAAGCAAAATTATACTCTCTCTCTCTCCTCCCTCCCTCTCTCTCCTTTTCCTCCACCTCTCTCTATATATATCTTCCTGAAGAGAAGTCTCTGAACCTGTACTTCCATTTCTAACAATAGTTTCGCTGTTGCAAATTCCATTTTTCTGATAATATAAATAATTACATTGGTCAGTGCCAACCAAATAGTTTGCCTAATGAATGACAACATCCTCGACTTTAGCTAAGTTCTGGGAATGTAAGATGTTTTAAGATTCAAGATAAGTCATAAGGGTGGCTTAAACATTAAGATCATTAATAATTTTACTTAACAACAATATGGAACTGGAGTGTATTAAAGATGAGATAATTTACAAGAATGAGGGTCAAATGATTACTTTTGGAAGTGAATGTGTCCTAATTCTGGCTAATAAGTTATAAAAGAAAGCTAACCAGGACTACCTGGGAAGAATATCCTCATTCTTAAAAAGACAGATTCCTCACTCTTATATCATTCTCTTCTACCTCTGTCAGCATCTTAACTTGTCTTCTTAGGTATTTTTTTTCATAGTCTAAAAACATTTCCAGGCACCATCGAAGAAAGCAAAAATGAAACATGTTTGCTACTTTTTAAGAGTGAGGAAAGCCTTCCCAGAGGGTCTTCAGTAGTTTTATAGCTAAATTATTATGTAGATGTAATGCATATCACAACTGCAGCATAAAGAAAGATTGGTAAATGTACCTATATGGTTGAAAGGCTATATTTTACTTAAACAATTATCTTTAAGGAGAATGTAAAAGTTAGGTGAGTATATTGTAATCACCACAGCAATACATAAAAACTGTAGCGGAAACACAGTGAAAAATTCAATAGATAAATTAAATGAAATACTAAAATAATTTAAATAATCAAAAAAAGACAGGAAAGGAAAAATTAAAAAAAGACAGATGGTACAGACAAAATTAATAATAAAACAGTGGACCCTACATCCAACCATACTAATGATTACATTAAATATAAGTAGTCTAATACACTTTATTGAAAGAAATTCTGATACTGAATTATTTTAAAAGACCAAAATATATGCTCATATATATAAGAACATCATTTAAGAACTTGAAACACAACGATTAGAGAGGTTGAAAGAAAAAGAATGGAAAAAGATATATCATGCAAACACTAATAAAAAGATGACTAGGGTCACTATATCTGACAATGTGACTTCAGAAAAAAGGAAAATTAGCAGAAAAAAAGGGGGATATTATGTAATGATAGAAGTGTCAATTCATCACAAAGATCTAATAATGCTGTGTCTACATGTAACAACATGGCTTCAAAATACATAAAGCAATAGCTGATTAATCTAAAAGGAGAAAGACAAATCTATGACTTCTGTTAGAGATTTCAACATTCATTTCTCAATAATTGATAAAATAGGTAGACAAAAAACGAGTAAGAATTTAGAAGGCCTGAAGAACATTATCAGCCAACCTGTTATTTATAGAACATTCCACCCAAATCAGTTAAAATACACATTCTTTTCAAGTAGACATGGAACATTCCCCAAGATAGACCATCTTCTTTACCAGAAAATAAATTTATTAAATTAAAAAGATAAAAAGTATATTCTTTGGCCTAATAAAAGTAAAATATTTTTAAAAAAAGGTATTTGCTAAAAACTCAAATAATTTGATAATAACCAATATATTCCTAATAATACCTACATCAAAGAATGTCATAAGGAAACTTAAAAAAAATTTAAAGTGAATAAAAATTAAAATACAACATATCAAAAATTGAGAGATGCAGATAAAGCAATACATAGAGGTAAATTTATACCATAAATGTGTATGTTAGAAGAAAAAAATCAATAATCTAAGCTTCTAACTCGAGAAACTAGAAATAAAGAGCAAACAAAATGCAATTCATGCAGAAGGAAGGAAATAAAGAGCAGAAATTGATGAATTGAAAACAGAAAATCAGGGCGCCTGGGTGGCTCAGTTGGTTAAGCGACTGCCTTCAGCTCAGGTCATGATCCTGGAGTCCCAGGATCGAGTCCCGCATCAGGCTCCCTGCTCAGCGGGGAGTCTGCTTCTCCCTCTGACCCTCTTCCCTCTCGTGCTCTCTATCTCTCATTCTCTCTCTCAAATAAATAAATAAAATCTTTAAAAAAAAAAAAGAAAACAGAAAATCATAGAGAAAAATAAATCAAAAGCTGCTTGAGCAAAAATATCCATAAAAGTGATAGTCAAAATGAGGGATTAAAAAAAGTGATGACTCAGTGAACACCACTGGAAACAAAGAGGGAGAATATCACAAACAGTAAGAGGATACTAGGAGAACATTATAAACCCCTCTATGAATATACATTCAACAAATTCTATGAATTGGATCAATTCCTTAAGACACAAATTACAAAAGCAATTTCAAGGAAATGTAGAAAATTGGAATTACCTTCTATTAAAGAAATTGAACTCAGTTATAAAACCTAAAAATGTAAAAACAAAAATAAAAATAATTTTTAAAATAATTTTTAAATATCACCAAATCTACAAAATCTCTTCTAGAAAAGAGAAACAAAAAATAATTTTATGAGGCAACCATTACTTTAATAACAAAACTAGATAAGGACAATAAAAGAAAATAGGGCAGTCCAAAATCTTTCATGAAAACAAAAATCTTTGACAAAATATTAGCCAAATGAATACACTAATATATAAAAATAATGAAACATCATTATCATGCAGGGTTTATCTCAGGAATGCAAGTTTGCTTCCAACATTCAAAAATAAATAGACATATTTAAATCACCATATTAACAGATTAAACAATAGAGACTGATAAAATTCAATATCTATTTATGATAAAAACACTCTGGAAATTAATTGTAAATAAAAGCTTTCTGAACTTGATAAAGACTATCTACAAAAAACTTAAACCTATCACCATACTTAATGGTGAAAAACTGAATGTTCTTTACCAAAAATCAGGAATAAGACAAGAATATCTGTTTGTAATACTCCTACTCTGTATTTTACTGGTTGCTGTAGACACTGTGATAAGGTGAAGGAAAAAGGATGTGTCAGTTCTCTCTAAACTGATCTACAGATTTCATACCACCCAATTAAAATCCAACAGATATTTTGTAGATATTATCAAGCTAATTCTAAAATGTATATGGAAAAGAAGATGTACAAGAAATGCCCAATTTTTCAATAAAAGAGCAAAGTTGGAGGCATCACAAACCTATTTTAAGACTGACTCCTGACCTACAGTTATTAAAAGATTGTGCCATTAATAAAAAGACATGCAGATGGAAGAGACAGAACAGATAATGCTAAATTAGACCTATGCAAATAGAATCATTTAATTTTTACCAAGATGCATAGATAATTCAATGGAAAAAGGATTTTTTTCAATAAATGGTACTGAAACAATTGAACCGCTGAGTATAAATAATTCAAAACAAAAGAACCTCAACCTATATCTCATTCAGTACAAAAACATTCCTTCAAAATGGATCAAAAACTATAAAATTCTTAGAAGAAAATATAAGGGAAATCTTTATAATCTTGGATTATTCAAAGAAATCTTATATAAGACACCAAAGGCATAATTTGTAAAAGAAATATTTGGTAATGTGAAATTAATCAATATTTAAAATATTTTCCCTCCAAAACATTTAAAAACTAAATATATATTGAGACAAAAATTTCCAAATCAAGTATCTGACAAGGGAATTGTATCTAGAATATATAAATGCAATAATAAAAAGAAAATTAAAATTAAATGGGTGATTTTAGCCATTCTGACTGGTATGAGGTGATATCTCATTGAGGTTTTCATCTGAATTTCCCTGATGCCGAGTGATGTTGAGCACTTTTTCATGTGTCTGTTGGCCATTTGGATGTCTTCTTTGGAAAAATGTCTGCTCAGGTCTTCTGCCCATTTCTTGATTGGATCATTTGTTCTTTGGGTGTTGAGTTTAAGAAGTTCTTTATAGATTTTGGATAGTAGCCCTTTATCTGATATGTCATTTGCAAATACCTTCTCCCATTCTGTTGGCTGTCTTTTGGTTTTGTTGACCAGCTAAAATTAAAAAGTCAGGAAACGACAGATGTTGGCAGGGATGTGGAGAAAGGGGAACCCTCCTACACGGTTGGTGGGAATGCAAGCTGGTGCAGCCACTCTGGAAAACAGTATGGAGGTTCCTCAAAAAGTTGAAAATAGAACTACCATACAATCCAGCAATTGCACTACTGGGTATTTACCCCAAAGATACAAATGTAGGGAGCTGAAGGGGTACGTGCACCCCAATGTTTATAGCAGCAATGTCCACAATAGCCAAACTGTGGAAAGAGCCAAGATGTCCATCAACAGATGAATGGATAAAGAAGATGAAGTATATAAACACCATGGTATATTATGCAGCCATCAAAAGGAATGAGATCTTGCCATTTGCAACGGCGTGGATAGAACTGGAGGGTGTTATGCTGAGTGAAATAAGTCAATCAGAGAAAGACATGTATCATATGACCTCACTGATATGAGGAATTCTTAATCTCAGGAAACAAACTGAGGGTTGCTGGAGTGGTGGGGGGTGGGAGGGATGGGGTGGCTGGGTGATAGACATTGGGGAGGGTATGTGCTATGGTGAGCGCTGTGAATTGTGCAAGACTGTTGAATCACAGATCTGTACGTCTGAAACAAATAATACATTATATGTTTAAAAAGAAGAAGAAGAAGAAGAAGATAGCAGGAGGGGAAGAATGAAGGGGGAGAAATCGGAGGGGGAGATGAACCCCATGAGAGACTATGGACTCTGAGAAACAAACTGAGGGTTCTAGAGGGGAGGGGGGGTGGGGGAATGGGTTAGCCTGGTGATGGGTATTAAGGAGGACACGTACTGCATGGAGCACTGGGTGTTATATGCAAATAATGAATCATGGAACACTACATCAAAAACTAATGATGTAATGTATGGTGATTAACATAATAATAAAAAAATTAAATGGGTGAGAGACCTGAACAGACTCTTTACAAAGAAGATATGCAGATGGCAAGGTATACTCATGAAAAAGATGTCCAGGAATAAAAGTTATTAAAGAATTGCAAATTAAAAAACAATGAGGTACCACTACATACCTATTAGAATAGCTAGAATTAAAAAAAAAAAAAAAGCCAAACAAGCAGAAAAAATAAACAAAAAGGTTAACAATAAGAAGTGCTACTGAGGATGCATTTTGTTGATGGGAATGCAAATTATTACAACCACACTGTGATACAACTGTGCCATTTTTCACTGAGTTAAATACACATTTATATGATCCAGGAATCCACTTTTAGGTATTTGAGAATAAAGGTTCTCCAGGGGATGTTTGTTGTTAAAATCTTGAGATATTTTTGCTTGTTAAATCCATGGATGTTACTGGCATCTAATTGGTAGAGGCCAGGGATGCTACAAAACATCCTACAATGCCCAGGACAGTACCCTATAATAAAAAAAATTACACAGTGTAAAGTATCAATAGTGCTGAGGCTGACAAATCTTGTCCTAGATAAAGGAAAAGGTTCAATATGAAAAAACCTGAATACAGATAGCACTATTACTCATAGTTGCCTCCAAACAGAAAAAAACCCAAATACCTTATAATGGTGAAAGGATAAACAAATTGTGGTACATCCATACAATAGAATAGTACTTAGGAATAAACAAGACTGAACTACCGATTCATGAAACAATATGAATCTTAAATGAACTATGCTAAGTGAAAAGATGCCAGTCTCAAAATATTACATAATGTATGATGCCTTTATATGACATCCTCTTAAGCTTTAAAATTACAGGAATAGAGAAAAATCAGTGGTTGCCAGGAAATCAGGGGAGTGTCTGATTATGAAGGACAGCAAGAGGTAGTTTTGGGGGGTAACAAATTGTCCTGTATCCTCTTTGGTGGTGGTTATACCAAACTGTGAATATGTTTAAACTCACAGAACTGTATAACAAAAAAAGAGAAAGAAATTTATTGTATGTAAATTTTTCAAATGACTAAAAAAAGTACATAAGTCCTTTAAAAAACTGAGAAAAGTAAAAATTTTATATATTTTTAAATGATTACATTTCTCAATGGTACAGTGAATTAAGAGAATAGACTCTGGAGCAATGATAACTAGGTTCAAATTCCACCTCTGCCAATTATCAGCCCTGTGATGGACACAGGGCTAACCTAACCTCTCTGAACATCAGTATCCTCATCTATAGGACTGGAAATAATAATAGTTTCTACCTCATTTTTTGTTGTGAGTTAATATAAAATAACATACTTAGAGTATTGCCTGATGGATTATAAATACATTATGAAAATCAGCTATTTTTATTGTAAATGATAATATTTATATAGTACATACTTCTATATTATTTAAACTAGAAGAATTTGAAAGACGTTACTATATTAAAATTGTAATAGATTTTAATAAAAATGTTGGATATAGTACATATATCATACCTTATAATTTTTTGTGTCATATGTTGGTCAGGACTTTCATGAACTCCATCAATGTCTGTTTTTCTCACTCATATCATAACTACTTTCCCATTTCAGTAAGTTTGTATATAAAATCTCCTTCAAATGGTCTGATTTTATTTTATATAGATGTTGTATGATTTGTTTAACTGATATCCCACTACTAAACATTCAAGTCATTTCCATCTTTTCTTTATAGAATTACTTTTATACTAAATTAGAGCTGTGGTTATTCCTTATCTAAGATGTTTTACCAGTATCTTTTTCAAAAATTAAAGCCTTATCATTTTGTAGTTTCTAGTTATTGAATTCCCATTCTGCCTTTAAAAACAGCATGAGGAGACAGTCTGATAATTAATTTTGAGAATGTAAGTTTATATTTCCAGAACCACATATATATATGTGTGTGTATACAAAAAAAAAACACATTTCTTTTTTTACCAAATAAACAGAACAACATGCCCCCATTCTATCCTCTATGAAGAATGAATTTGTAACTTTATCTTAAAAAAGCAATCTCAGGCTCTGTGCTCTCTGTTTATTCACCTTTGATTCCCAGGTCCCAGCCTAGACAGCCATGGAAGATGAGTCCCCTGCTCTGAAAGTAGACTCTTCTTTCCAAGAGATAGCATCACTTCTATTATTTGCAGCAGCACAGGTCAGGTCTCTATCATGAATCTTGAGAACACATGTCAAAACAATTTGAACTATACTTCATTGATAAATACAAGTTTTGAAGGTATCTGAATTGCATACTTTCCAAGTATGTTATCTAACAACAGAAACAAAACACCCTATCCAAAATATATATTTTTCTCGTTAGACTACAAGCTCTTCAAACCAGGAAACTTAACTATACTCATTTTATATCCCTGAAACATGCATAATGATCAAATGTATATTAAATAAGTGCTTAGTGGAGGTATTGTTAAAGTAGATATATGTACATATGATAAATGCTTAGATTTCTTACTTGAAGGAAAATGGAATAAAAATCTTCTAAACCTAAAACTTTGCTTTGCTGTATATAAATATGATCATATAACCATATATTAAAAGAATTGTTCAAATAAGCCACAACTCTTTCCATTTTTCTCTCTTGTGGTTGAAATGTGATATTATTATTGCTCTTTGTTACTTAAAATTTTAGACATACACACACACACACACTCAAGATGTCCACAAACAAGTACTGAACAGCAAGGAAATATACTAACTTTAAGGAGGTTAGTGTATTTATATATAATTTATATATAGATTATTTACCATCCACATTAAGTAAAATGTTTACCTTCACAGTTATAGAATTTCTAATTATCTTATTTACTCTTGTGCAATTTTTAAATTTGTAATTTAGGAATTATGTAAACTCTTCCATCTGACGTTACTTTTCTTCAAGGTGATGGCCCTAGCTAATTTAGTTAGATAGCTACAAAGAAATGTAAAAAGAAACCAGGTAGATAATTATATAATTCTTGTATTGGATATACATTTATTATTTTTAATAGTTTATATAATGTCCAAAATTCTCAGTAGGGAATAATAATCATTTTAGGTTAATCTGTCAATCAAAAATAAATATTTTTCTTTTTTCCCAGTGATTATATGTTAGAGACAATCATGAAAACTGAGCGGGAACATGTTGGGAAGCATAATACCATAAATTTACAGCTGGGCTTAAGTTGGCTAAGAGACTGATGACCCACTTGTTAATGTGGGAGAAATATTCACAGTGTATATAGAGTTACTTTACTGTGGGTAGTTTTATGTGTTGTATTATGTTAGAACTACTCTATTTGACCTCTGTTCAGTGATGCATTATAAATGTGAAGTATTGTACTTCCTTAGAAAGCAGACTCAATACATTTCAACCCCATGCTGGTTGTTACCCAAAGCAAGCATGGTTAAATTACACGCATCTCTTGGTTTTAAAGGAAGGGAAAAATTGGGGGAGGAGACACATTTCTCATGGATTAGCATCCTCTGATCTATTTTTGCAACTAACCTAATACAAATTCAGTAGATCATTTTTTCATGGTTGAGAAGAAAAATGTTTTATGTCTGTGTTTTTAATGTTGAACAGATCTGAAAAACATTTAAAACAGCCCTACCAAATCAAGTGTTCTCATTAAATATTAATGTTTCACACCACATAAGCATACAAATCATGTTTATTGGAAAAGTAATTTTGAGATTCTTCTGGAGTATTTTTAACCTACATCTTATATATCTGTATCCTTCAACATACACATACACAATCGAGTGACATATGTTTGGTCCTACATTAAATTCTGAATGGTTCAGAATCATTCAAATTCATTCTGGGTACAGATCTTGTCCGCATTCCCTATAGTATTACATAAACTTGTTTTTAAACAGTAGATGCTACATAAATAGTAAAAGCACATGACTTTTAAAATGAAGAAATAACTTGAGTAACCTTAATTATACTGTTCTATGTGACCACTTAGAGTTTTTACTTACACTTAAAATATTTAAAGTGAAATAAACTGTGAACATGAAAGGCATAATATGTATTGGGGGTAACAGTAAAGTACATATTCAAATAATACAATAAAAATTTTATTACATATAAATATCCTTAAAGTTTGAATTTTTCTTTTAAATTGTAGATTTTATTTTTTTAAGATTTTATTTATTAGAGAGAGAGATTCTGAAGCAGACTACTCACTGAGCACAGAGCCTGATGTGGGGCTCAATCTCACAACTGTGAGATCATGACCTGAGCGGAAACCAAGAGTTGGATGCTTAACCAATCCAGGTGCCCGCAAATTGTTGATTTTATTTAATTTTTTTAATTTTTTAAAGATTTTATTTATTTGAGAGAGGGAATGAGGAGAGAAAGAGAGAGCACGACAAGCAGTGGAGAGGAGAGGGAGAAGCAGACTCCCCTGCTGAGCAGGGAGCTTGATGCAGGGCTTGATTCAGGAGTCTGGGATCATGACCCAAGCCAAAGCCATACACTTAACTAGACTGAGCCACCCAGGTGCCCCTCAAACAGTTGATTTTAAAGAGTGACTTGAAATAATGATCATTATTGATCATTGCAAGATTATTACCAAATAAGCCTTTATCATATAAATGTAAGGGATATTAAAAAATTATCTGCTCTGGGTTTCAGTATGCAAGACGTGCTTTTGTTTTAATCAAAGGGGGAGAAGTTGGAGTAAAAAATGTGGAAGTGATACACTACATAACAGTTTCTATCATGGGTGCCTGGGTGGCTCAGTTGCTTAAGCAACTGCCTTTGGCTCAGGTCATGATCCTGGAGTCCCGGGGATCGAGTCCTGCATCGGGCTCCCTGCTGAGCAGGGAGTCTGCTTCTCCCTCTGACCCTCCCCCCTCTCATGTACTCTCTCTATCTCATTCTCTCTCTCAAATAAATAAATATTTAAAAAAAACAAAAAACAGTTTCTATCATGTCAGAACATTTCTATTTTAGTATTTTTTTAAATTGTCATTTCTTTTTCCTCTTTTTTTCATGATTATAACATCTCATTCAGACTGTAATTATTATTCATGAGGCCTGACTAAAAATGTTTTATTTATTCAGATGCATTTGTTTCAAGGCTTTGAAAATGATAAATTCCTCCTGTCTTGAGTTATTAAGATTGAACCATGTCTTCAAACTGACACTTAGACTAGAGTATAAAGGATACATTCAGACTGTTTATGAGTTATACTTCTTAGAAACCAACAGAAAGTAAAGCCATGCTTATATATCATCCAATTTGCTCAATATTTTAAATATAAATAGTACTGTGTAGTTCCATACATGAACCCCTGAGGCTGAAGATTCTATGGGACTTTTTGATATTTCTTTGAAACTTGAGAGGAGCCATTGGGAAACTGATATTGAATCATTCATTATCAGAAGACCCAATAAATGAAAAAAGTGAATTAAAAATATTAATGTCTTAGTAAATGTCACTGTTAATTGCAATTTATTTATTCAACACATTATTAACTAAAATGATATGTATTATGGAATCCAGTGATTTTTCTGGATCTCTCACAGGAAGGTGGTGGTCGTTGTGATTAGAAGATGTTGTAAGAAGCAGAAAAGAAACCTAGATATTGATTGGAGAATAAGAAAATAAATCAAATTTATGGAATGCTCTACTTAAAGAATTAGGATTTGCTCTGAAAAAAAAATCAGGAATAGAACAATGAATACAGTATTGTTAAAATGAGATTGAAAATCTTAGATGTTTAATGTTTCCAATACACTGTTGATGTTAAACAAAGAGTAACTTTGTTTATATGCTTATATAAAGCTCTAATATTTTATGGTAACCAGGATTTTAAAACAACAACAAATATTGCTATATGAGAGTAGCACTTCTAAGAATATAATGATCTTTCCATGACCCTAACATGTTAGCTCTCAAGTTTTATTCTGGGGCTTAGTAAAATGAGCCACACATCAACTGTGGGCCTCCATTCCTTTCTTTTTCTTGGCTTTAGACTCCTTCATATGTAGTCAACTTCTCTTCATTATTCCTATTTCCTGCCTCTTCTTTTGGTCTAAGCTGGTTACCTAAGCATTCCTCTCCACTATATATTTTGGGGTAATATGGAATATTTGAGTTTTCAGGCACAAGTGAGTAACCTTTGCATGAAAATGTAACTAATAGTAGAATAGCTCTCTGTTTGCTTTCATGGCAGCTATTCAATAGTGGTTATTCATTAACAAGTTCTCTTCCAGAGTAAAGTACTTGGAAAGAAGTGGTTCAGAATGTAGTCTTTGTTTCCAAGTCTTCCTTTTATCTTGGTTTGTTCCCTATGTCCTCATGCTTGAAGCAGTCACTCTGTTCTTGTATGTCAAACTTACAATTACCTTCACATTCTACTGAAACAGTCATCACTCACAAACTCCCACTCAATGTCTCTGTGTCAGTGGGAATGAAACTCCGTTGATAGGATTTCCCACCAATTCAATATTGAAGTCAGAAATATATTGCATGGTTTAAAATATAGTTCATGGTTTCAGACTTACAGCCACTCCTATTGAAGGATGTAAGGCCAAAGACTAAATATAGATGTAATAATTTTGTGAATATAGGGAGCCTTGAAGATTTAAGCAAGGAGGCAAAGCAAAAGAAAACAAAATTATTCAAGTGTGCTGGAAGAGAGACTGTTACGTGTTGTGGCAAATCTGGAGGCAGTTATCTATTCATTCAGCTACATTTTTCACTGAAGATTAAAAATACATGGCGGCATTAAAGCACATTTTGAGACTCTTCACAAGATCATATAAACATAATGAATACACAAGACACTTTGACCTTTTGCTTTAAAAAAAATGTACCCTTTTAAAATTACCAGAATAATAAAAAAGCAGTATAACAATATTTGGATATTGTTAAGTAAATAAATAATAAAATAAAATAAAATAAAAATATCGTCTATACATTCTGTTATAGGTTGAGTTGTGTCTCCTAAAAATTCAAATGTTGAAGTCCTAACTGCAACTACCTCAAAGTGTAACTTTATTTGGAAACGGATTAGTTGAAAATATTAGTTAAGTAAGATGAGGTCATTAGAGTGGGTCTTAATCCAGTATGACTGGTATCCTTTAAAAAAAAAAATTTTGGACACAGGGTCATGCAAACAGGGAGAACAGAATGTGAAGAGGCAAAGGAAGAAAAAGGCAATCTACAAGCCAAGGTGAGCAGCCTGGAACAGATCCTTCCCTCACAACTCTCAGAAGGAACCAACCCGATTGACACCTTGCTCTTGTACTTCAAGCCTCCAGAACTATGAGACAATAAATTTCCATTGCTGAGGCTGCTTATGTTGTAGTACTTTGCTATAGTGGCCCCAGCAAACTAATGCACCCTCATTACCCAGAGATAATCTTAATAAAAATTTGTTATAAAATATGTAGTCTGTAAATATTTGTTAGTATGTTTCATTTTTTTCCCCACATAAAAATAAATTGCAAACGAGGTTTTTTAGGCTTTGGCAGTGAGTTTTTGTTCCTACCCTGAAATCTAGTACTCCCTCCTGGTAGCAATACACCAATTTTAATGCTAAGCTAAATGATAACATTCCCCAGGCTCCCTTGAAACTAGGTGTACTTATTTGCCTAAATTCTGAACTGAGATATTAGAAGAAAGGGTGTGTGAGAATGTCAAGAACTGCAAAATTTCTGCAATTTTACACTTCCTGCAATCAAGCAAATAAATTGGCATGCCACAGTCTCTTAGAAGCTAGAAGAAGATATGGGTCAGAGATGAAGGACTTTATTTCTCACAGCAATAGTTGTAGTCAGAATATCAGCATTTTATTTTCCTAGTTGTCCAAGAGCCAATTCCAAGCCCTTCAACAGGGCTATGAGAAGAAGGCCAGGCAACACCTGTGCTTATGGAGCCTGAAACTTTTGTAATAGTAAGTCTGCATACCCTTCGCAATCAATTAAACATACTTAAAACATCATTTTCCATAATGGTTAAGAAATCTGGTATACAATTTTATCATCATTTATTCATCAAATCCTTTTTTATTGTGTTCCCATTATTCTGTTTCCATTTTTTCTCCAGTACCAAAAATTTTAATGCACTTTATTATCTGCATTTTTTGTAATTAAAATTATTTCTACAAGATTGGTTAATGCTTTTCTGTTGTGAGTTTTGTTTAATTTATTCTTTTATGTATATATGTGTATATGTAGACAAAACAATTAAACGTCATGTTTATGAAATAGAATCACCATTTCAATCCCTGCCTTCTCTCTTCTCTTTCTACATATATACAAAACACCAACCCAAAACTTAAGTCTTAGGAAGTAACAACACTTGAACGTTTCAGTTCTGGGGGTAAACTGTATAGCTCTAAATGGCATACTTTTATTATGTTATCATAGTTTATTAACTCTAACTCACATCTGATAAGACCCTTCAATGAATTTAATGTAACTTTGTTTATATTACTTTTCTTCTCTCTAAATTTGATTACTTGCACATGTATTTGTCTTAGTTTTAATTTGATTTAACTTGTCAATGGCTAATGCTCATAAATCCAACTTCTTTTATTTACTCAGTATATATACTTTTTTATTTATAATAGATATGTATTATCAACAAAAAGAGATAAATGAGCCTATCTGGATAGAATTAATATTGATAGGTTCTCTTATTGAGGTTGAATAACAGAACTAGATTTAGTAATTAAGACTATGTTGGTGTGTTTGATAATGCAGAAAAGATCTGGTCAGATCCTCTGAGTTGCTTCTAGCTCAGTAATTCACAATGCTTTTAGCTCTTAAGATAATGATTCAGGATGTAAGTATATTAAACATAATGCATTTTGATATATACCCTGTGTAGAAAATTTAAGTGTTAATATTCATATATGCAATTCATACCCATATTTTTTTTGTCTTTTATGAAATGGTGAGCTCAGGACTACTGCTGCTTATAGTTTTCCTGCACATAGCTCCCCTTGTAATTAGTAGATGAGTAACAAAAATAGCAGCTCTGTGTTTGTGTGTGTAAGAGTGAGTCTTGCCTGGCTGTATTAACAGCTGCAAAAATGCATTTAGGCACCAAGAGACAATTATCTAGGAATCAGATCAAGGAAAGGAAAGTAATAATTACGTGTTACATTCACTGATATGCTAGTAATAATACTGTAGAGAGAGAAAACTAGGTCTGCGAACAAATGAAAATTTTCTTCTGACTGTACCAATAATACATTCTCAGGATTCACTAGTACCAAGTAAATACCAAACCTAACATCCAACAAAAGAGAAACCATCTAATATCTTAATACTAGTTTTATTATTTATAAGGAACCAAAGCTGAATAACAAGCTAAATGAAACCTTGAACTGTTTAGGAAGAATAATTTTGCAAATCACAATTACTGGTAAAAAAATGCATCACCAATGCATAAGAAATTCAGGTGAAGGTGAAAAAAAAAAAAAAAAAAAAGAAATTCAGGTGAAGGTTCAGAAAATTTTGATCATTTAACTTGGGAAAAATATAATTATTTGAGGCTTCTGTGTGACTAAAGACTAGAGTCACAATAGAGACAGGAATCAAAATTAACAAGAGACAGTGAGACAGATATTGCTTGTTTTTTTGGCTGCTTAGCATTGAAATGGTCTTCCTAAGGTTGGGCAGTCCGACGCCTTGCGAGGGCTGATGAAGTCTTTCCACTAAAACCAAAAGGGCCAGATCCATAGTCTCGTAAGCCCTTGGCAGCTCATAAACAGTCATGTGACTTAGCCTGAGCTTGAGATCTCTGCTCTACTAGTCAGACTCACCTGCCCTACAGGGTGTTTCTGTACTGACAGTTTACAGATCCTCTGGATGATTGTGGTGGCAGTTAAAATAGCCAGAGTCCAGTGACCACAGTGCCAGCGGCATTGAATTCCAACAACTCAGCAGGTCACGTCCAGCGGTCTCGGCACCAGAGGCAATTTTCTAACCAGACCCAGAGCATGATATGGTGTTGACTGTGTTCTTGGCTGCCTGGTCTCCCTTCTGCCCTAATCCTTTTTTTCTCAGCCCAGTTCAGCAGCCTTCCTTTTGGTTCTGGAAGGTTCAAGGTATCTTCCCAACAAATCATTTTTCTGTTAAACTAACCAAAGGTGGTTTTACTTGTTTGAAATTAATAACCCTTGCTTGATTACATTAATGGTACCAATGATAACATAATTCTAATCCTCATCTGTAATCCTTATAAATTAAAAAAACATATCCAATGTTTTATATAATCTAGTCAAATATTTTAATATAGAAATTAGAGGCCTTAAAGCACACTTGAATCTACAGACCATTTGTATATCAACACTTCAGGTATTAAGAGAAAAGAAAGTGAACTTAATCCAAATAATTTGGAGAATTCCATATTTCTGAATTCTTCAGAATAATACCTTAAGAAATTGCTGCTAATAAAAGTTCCTCGATTTGGGGAAGGAAAACTCATCACTCATTTTTTTTCATTCTTATTCTCAGAATATATAAATATGCATATCAAGAATAAATTAAGCACATAATCTTAATTTAAATGGCATTATATGCATGTCATTGAGAATACATGAAACAAACTATGAGAGAATAAACTGCAGTACTCTCAATCTTTTTTTCTAAACAAATATAAGCGAGGAAACTGACTATTCTTATTAATAACAATGACTGACTAAAAGTAAGACATTTTGTTGAGGTCTACTTGATACAGTTGTTTTGGAATGATTAATATGAATTTTTTTTTAACTTGGGAAAGTATTTTTTTAAGATTTATTTACTTATTTATTTGACAGAGAGAGAGAAAGAAAGAGCACAAGCAGGGAGAGCGGCAGAGGCTCCCGAGTAAGGAGCCCGACATGGGGTTCGATCCTAGGACCCTGGGATCATGACCCAATCCAAAGGCAGACACTTAACCAACTGAGCCACCGAGGCACCCTGATTAATATGCATCTGTTACAATGTAGAACATTTTATTTAATTTTTATTTTATTTTATTTTAATTTTATTTTTACCCAGTAATGCATGAACAGATATACAAGGCATTAGCTCATTCCATTACCTGGACCTTAGTTCTGGCCCCCTAATCCCTGGCTTCCAACCCAGATAACATAAGCCTTAACATATCTGTGATTCCAAGAAATGGCCATCACTGCTTAGGGTCAGAAAGGATTGAGGAAGTCTATTTCCATAATACTTAGTAATTTTAAAAGCTTTACATTACTTTTTTCTTAATGTTTAGTATAAATGACCATGTCAAAGTTGCATTGTGACATATATTTTAGCTTATGATTCTAGTAATTGAAGAATTGGCGGCAAGGAAACCTACTAGAGCATATCAACCATTTTAGGAGAAGATATGTTGTGTTATACACCCCTTTCTCCATTCAAATCCTTGTGGCTAAAGCATTCCAAGAATGGGTAACTACACAAACAATGAAATGGAGCCAGCTCTGAATGTTGTGTACGTGTATCTATGTATTTGTTGTATATCAATGTCTGAAATGTCAGATGTAAGGAGACTGATCTGAATGGGAGTATTTATATAAATTACATTAGAAAACTTGCTGGTATACTATAGACTGAATTGTGACCCCTTGAAACTCATATGTTGAAGCCCTAACCACCAATATGGCAGAATTTGGAGATGGGCCTTTGGGATACTATTAGGTTTAGATGTAAAGTCATAAAGCGAGAATCTCATGATGGAACTAATGTATTTTTAAAACGAGGTGCCAGTGAGTTTGCTGGTTTTCTCTCACCACCATCTGAGTATGCAGCAAGAAGGTGGCCATCTGAAAGCTAAGAAGAATGCCCTCAAAGAATCCAACCTGCTGGCACCCTGATGTTGGACTTCCCAGCCTCCAGAACTATAAGAAATTAATTTCTGTTATATAAAACACCCAGTTTATGGAATTTTGTTATGGAAGCCTGCAGATGCCTTATATGCTAGAATTATTACTCTACTGTGAAGCTTGTAACAATTCTTTCACTAATTAACCACTTATTTTTTTTTTTCATAACACTGATGTATTTGTTTGGAAGCATCTAAAAGGAGAAAACCTCAAGATCCTTGTTTTCAAGAACCTTAGAACTTGAAGAAAAATTACATGTACTTGCAGACAACTAGAAAACAATTCTGAAGTTATACAATTATACAAAAGGTGTGTATATATATATATGCTAAATGCAAAGTGATGTAAGAAAAAGCAAGGACTGGGATCAGCATAGCTTCCTGGAAGAAATTTGGCAAAACAGTTATACAACTCTTTGGGGGGCTACAGTAACCTTTTTGGACCTCACTTATATTTCAGTTGGTTTCCAGTTCTCAGAGTCTGTGAAATCATGATTCTTAGTTTAACTCCAGTAGGTTTTCTTAAGAGCAGGCACAAAGTTTACTAGTTAAACATTTGTTCAACAGATTTTACAAGATAAGTCTCAGAAGATTTGAGTAAATGAGCCTAGAATTGTGTATCTGTTGGCTGACCAGACTGACTAAATAAATCAGCTCATTTGGAGTCCTCATATTTACACAATTATGTTCATATAAACTGTCTCTTATTAAGTATCATACATATGCCAAGCATCCTACCCATTTTGTCACTGACCTTTACTATAGCTACTACTCATTTATAACATGAGTATAGGTGGATCTAGTCTTTATAGATGAAGAAACTGAGGGTCAGAGAATTTAAAATGACTAGAAGTGCAGAACTGGGATTTAAGGACAAATCTGACTGGCTCCAATGCATGCTATCTTTCCACTTCACTTTACATCTGTAATAACATAAAACTCTCTAACATTTAGTGAGAGTTTATTGGGGACTTATTCTAAAGGTTGTGCAAATATTAATTCATTTGATTCTCCAACAACCCATGAGATAGGTACCTTTTATCCTATATAATAGACGAGGATATGAAGAACAGAGAGGTTAAGTATCATGTGGGTGATTACACAGCTAGCAAGAGGCAGAGTTGGGATACACTGGCATGGATGCTTCCCTATATAATACTATGTAAAATCTGGCTAGATGTGTACGGTATTAGATGGAGAAAATAACACATTCTATCACATCTCAGTTATTTCTTTTGTTTTTTAAAGATTTTGTTTATTTATTTGACAGAGAAAGAGGGCAAGAAAGGGAACACAAGCAGGGGGAGTGGGAGAGGGAGAAGCAGGCTCCCCACTGATCACGGAGCCTGATGCAGAACTCGATCCCAGGACCCTGGGATCATGACCTGAGATGAAGGCAGACGCTTAATGCCTGAGCCACCCATGTGCCCCCATCTCAGTTATTTCTTAACACTTGGGTAAAATGAATAAAAATGGTGTACAGTAAAGCGTCTGACCAAACATTAGGTAAATCGTTTGATCCACCAGGAGTCAAAGCGATTACTTGTGGAGAAAGGCAAATAGATTTTCTCATCAGGCTAATATTACACTGATAAACACAGGCAAAGTTTTATTTATAGTTATCACATAGCTCAACAGTTGAATTCAAATTTTAATTGCAATCTCACTATAGTAGCAGGGAGTACTTTGGAAATAAATAACTTTATATGTAGATATTATTGTCCTATATGAGAGCAATCAGAGAAAATTCGTTCTCCCTCATTTTATTACATGAAAGCCAAGGAAGGTCTTAAGAATGTTTTTAGGGGGGGCGGAGCAAGATGGCAGAGTAGTAGGAGACCTGGATTTCGTCTGGTCTCAGGAAATCAGCTGAACAGGGATCAAACCATTCTGAACACCTACGAACTCAACAGGAGATCGAAGAGAGTAGCAACAACTCTCTGAACAGAGAAGCAACCACTTACTGGAAGTTAGGACGTGCGGAGAAGTGAATCCGAGGTGATATTCGGGAGGATAGATGGCGGGGAGGGAGCCTCTGCCACTTCTGGCAGGTGATAGAGCTGCGGAGCACAAAATCGGACCTTTTAGAAGTTGGCTCCGCTGAGGGACGTCTCTCCAGTGGCTAAGCGGGGGGTGGAACCCTCATGGGACAGTGTGGTCTCAGGACCCTCGGGGTCACAGAAAAACCGGGGGTGCCTGAGTGCAGCAGAGCTCCTAGGTATTAGAGTGGGAAAGCCGGCCGCAGAGACAGAGCTGAGGAGTGGGCTCTCAGCTCGGCGTTGCCATAAACTGATCCGCGGCCCAGTCGGGTCACTGCTCCTCCAGCATGGGCCCAACAAGTGGCAGAGCCGGGGAGACTCCTCTCCCTCCCCCGGGAGGAGCAGCACGGGAGCGCACCGCAGGAATATGCTGGGTTTGGAGACTCCACACGGGGTCGGGTGCCAGAGATAGAAACGCTCGCTCACAGGCCGGGTGAGCACACAGTGCGGCCGGAGACCAGGGAGACGGGAGTGACTGCTTTTCTCTGGGGGCGCACCGAGGAGCGGGGCCCCGAGTTCTCAGCTCCTCTGGGTGGAGATTGGGAGGCCACCATTTTCACCCTGGCGCTCCAAAGCTGTACCAGAGCTTGCAGGGAACAAAAGCTCCTGAGAGCAAACCCGAGCAGTTTGCTTAGCCTGGACCAAAAAGGGCGGGGCAATTCCGCCTCCGGCAAAGACATTTGGGAACCACGCAACAGGCCCCTCCCCCAGAAGATCAGCACGAACAGCTAGCAAGCCAAGACCAAGTTTACCAATCAAGGAGAACGGGAGAATTCCAGCGACAGGGAAATACTGCACAGAGAATTCATGGCTTTTTTTACCATGATTCATTAGTTTTTCAAAGTTAACTTTTTAACTGTTTTTTTAAATTTTTTTCCCTTGTTCAACCAATATCTTATCAATCCCTTTTTAAAAATTTTTTTTTTATTTTTCATTTTTAGAATCGTATTTTATCCCTTCATAGTAGTTACCCTTATTTTTGGCATATATACATAATTGTTCTCTCTTTAAAATTTTGAGATACAGTTTCTTCTAACAGATCAAAATATACCCTAAATCACTAGTGTATGGCTTTGTTCTAGTCTCCTGCCTGATCACATTCTCTCCCTTTCTTTTTTCTTTTTTTTAAATCTTCTTTCTATTTTCAAACAACTTCTTATCAGTTCCTTTTATAAAATCTTTTATAATTTTCATCTTTACAGCCATCTGCCATCCCTTCATTGTATCAACCCTTATTTTGTACATATATGTCTTTCTTCCTTTAAAATTTTAGGAGGCACTTTTTTCTAACAGACCAAAATATGCCCAAAATCTAGTGTGTGGCACTGATCTATGCACTAGCCTGATCATATTTGATCATATTCTGTTTTTGTATTGTTCTGTTTTTGTGTTTATCTTTTCCTTTTTTTTTTTTTTCGTTTCTTTTTTCTTTCTTTCCCGTTCTTTTTCCCTGGTTTCAGGTCTTTTCTGATTTGTATAGAGTATATTTGCTGGGGATGTTGTTAACCTGTTAGCATTTTCTTCTCTCATTCATCTATTCTCCTCTGGACAAAATGACAAGACGAAAAAAATCACCTCAGCAAAAAGAACAAGAGGTAGTACCGATAGCCAGGGACTTACTCAATAAGGACATTAGTACAATGTCGGACCTAGAGTTCAGAATCATGACTTTAAAGATACTAGCTGGGCTTGAAAAAAGCGTGGAAGTTATTAGAGAAACCCTTTCTGGAGAAAAAAAAGAACTAAAATCTAACCAAGTCGAAATCAAAAAGGCTATTAATGAGGTGCAATCAAAAATGGGGGCACTAACTGCTAGGATAAATGAGGCAGAAGAGAGAATCAGCAATATAGAAGACCAAATGATGGAAAATAAAGAGGCTGAGAAAAAGAGAGAGAAACAACTACAGGATCACGAGGGCAGAATTCGAGAGATAAGTGATACGATAAGACGAAACAACATTAGAATAATTGGGATCCCAGAAGAAGAAGAAAGAGAGAGAGGGGCAGAGGGTATATTGGAGCAAATAATAGCAGAGAACTTCCCTAATGTGGGGAAGGAAACAGGCATCAAAATCCAGGAGGCACAGAGAACCCCTCTCAAAATCAATAAAAATAGGTCAACACCCCGACATCTAATAGTAAAACTTACGAGTCTCAGAGACAAAGAGAAAACCCTGAAAGCAGCTCGGGAGAACAGATATGTAACCTACAATGGTAGAAATATTAGATTGGCCACAGACCTATCCACAGAGACCTGGCAGGCCAGAAAGGACTGGCATGAGATCTTCAGAGCACTAAACGAGAAAAATATGCAGCCAAGAATACTCTATCCACCTAGGCTGTCAATGAAAATTGAAGGAGAGATAAAAAGCTTCCAGGACAAACAAAAACTAAAGGAATTTGCAAACACAAAACCAGCACTACAAGAAATACTGAAAGGGGTCCTCTAAGCAAAGAGAGAACCTAAAAGCCGCATAGATCAGAATGGAACACAGACAATATACAGTAACAGTCACCTTACAGGCAATACAATGGCACTAAATTCATACCTTTCAATAGTTACCCTGAATGTAAAGGGGCTCAATGCCCCAATCAAAAGACACAGGCTATCAAATTGGATTAAAAAACAAGACCCATCCATATGCTGTCTGCAAGAGACTCATTTTAGAACCAAAGACACCCCCACAATGAAAGTGAGTGGGTGGAAAAGCATTTACCATGCTAATGGACACCAAAAGAAAGCTGGGGTGGCAATCCTTATATCAGACAAATTAAGTTTTAAAACAAAGACTGTAATAAGAGATGAAGGACACTATATCCTACTTAAAGGGTCTATCCAACAAGAAGATCTAACAACTGTAAATATCTATGCCCCGAACATGGGAGCAGCCAATTATATAAGGCAATTAATAACAAAAGCAAAGAAACACATCGACAACAATAGTTGGGGGACTTTGACACCCCCCTGACTGAAATGGACAGATCATCTAAGCAAAAGATCAACAAGGAAATAAAGACTTTAGATGAAACACTGGACCAAATGGACTTCACAGACATATTCAGAACATTCCATCCCAAAGCAACGGAATACACATTCTTCTCTAGTGCCCATGGAACATTCTCCAGAACTGATCACATCCTAAGTCACAAATCAGGTCTCAACCAGTACCAAAAGATTGGGATTATTCTCTGAATATTTTCAGACCACAATGCTTTGAAACTAGAACTCAATCACAAGAGGAAAGTCGGAAAGAACTCAAATACATGGAGGCTAAAGAGCATCCTACTAAAGAATGAATGGGTCAACCAAGAAATTAAAGAAGAATTAAAAAAATTCATGGAAACCAATGAAAATGAAAACACAACTGTTCAAAATCTTTGGGATGCAGCAAAGGCAGCCCTAAGAGGAAAGTATATAGCAATACAAGCCCTTCTCAAGAAAAAAGAAAGGTCTCAAATACACAACCTAACCCTACACCTAAAGGAGCTGGAGAAAGAACAGCAAATAAAGTGTAAACCCAGCAGGAGAAGAGAAATAATAAAGATTAGAGCAGAAATCAATGAACCAGAAACCAAAAGAACAGTAGAACAGATCAATGAAACTAGGAGCTGGTTCTTTGAAAGAATTAACAAGATTGATAAATCCCTGGCCAGACTTATCCAAAAGAAAAGAGAAATGACCCAAATCAACAAAATCATGAATGAAAGAGGAGAGATCACAACCAACACCAAAGAAATACAAACAATTATAAGAACATATTATGAGCAAATCTATGCCAGCAAATTAGATAACCTGGAAGAAATGGGTGCATTCCTAGAGATGTATCAACTACCAAATTGAACCAGGAAGACAAAGAAAACCTGAACAGACCTATAACCACTAAGGAAATTGAAGCAGTCATCAAAAATCTCCCAATAAACAAAAGCCCAGGGCCAGATGGCTTCCCAAGGGAATTCTATCAGACATTTAAAGAAGAAGTAATACCTATTCTCCTGAAACTGTTCCAAAAAATAGAAATGGAAGGAAAACTTCCAAACTCATTTTATGAGGCCACCATTACCTTGATCTCAAAAACCAGACAAAGACCCCATCAAAAAGGAGAATTACAGACCAATATCCCTGATGAACATGGATGCAAAAATTCTCACCAAAATCCTAGCCAAGAGGATCCAATAGTACATTAAAAGGATTATTCACCACGACCAAGTGGGATTTATTCCTGGGCGGCAAGGCTGGTTCAACATCCGCAAATCAATCAATGTGATACAATACATTAACAAAAGAAAGAACAAGAATCATATGATCCTCTCAATAGATGCAGAAAAAGCATTTGACAAAGTATAGCATCCTTTCTTGATCAAAACTCTTCAGAGTATAGGGATAGAGGGGACATACCTCAATATCATAAAAGCCATCTATGAAAAACCTACAGCGAATATCATTCTCAATGGGGAAAAGCTGAGAGCTTTTCCCCTAAGGTCAGGAACGCGGCAGGGATGTCCACTCTCACCACTGCTATTCAACATAGTATTAGAAGTCCTAGCCACAGCAATCAGACAACAAAAAGAAATCAAAGGCATCCAAATCAGCAAAGAGGAAGTCAAACTCTCACTCTTTGCAGATGATATGATACTGTATGTGGAAAACCAAAAAGACTCCACCCCAAAACGGCTAGAACTCATACAGGAATT
Source organism: Zalophus californianus (assembly GCF_009762305.2). Lineage (NCBI taxonomy): Eukaryota > Metazoa > Chordata > Mammalia > Carnivora > Otariidae > Zalophus > Zalophus californianus. The sequence continues at coordinate 24,844,319 of NC_045606.1, read as the reverse complement.
CAGTAAAGTAGCAGGATATAAAATCAATGCACAGAAAAATCAGTGGCATTCCTATACACCAACAACAAGACAGAAGAGAGACAAATCAAGGAGTCGATCCCATTTACAATTGCACCCAAAACCATTAGATACCTAGGAATAAATTTAACCAAAGCAGCAAAGGATCTGTACTCAGAAAACTATAAAATACTCATGAAAGAAATTGTAGAAGACACAAAGAAATGGAAAAACGTTCCATGCTCATGGATTCGAAGAACACTGTGAAGATGTCCATGCTACCTAGAGCAATCTACACATTCAATGCAATCCCCATCAAAATACCATCCACTTTTTTCAAAGAAATGGAACAAATAATCCTAAAATTTGTATGGAACAAGAAAAGACCCCGAATAGCCACAGGAATATTGAAAAAGAGAAGCAAAGCTGGCAGCATCACAATACCGGACTTCCAGCTCTATTACAAAGCTGTCATCATGTAGACAGTAAGGTACTAGCACAAAAACAGACACATAGATCAGTGGAACAGAATAGAGAGCCCAGAAATAGACCCTCAACTCTATGGTCAACTCATCTTTGACAAAGCAGGAAAGAATGTCCAATGGAAAAAAGACAGTCTCTTCAACAAACGGTGTTGGGAAAATTGGACAGCCCCATACAGAAGAATGAAATTGGACCATTTCCTTACACCCCACACAAAAATAGACTCCAAATGGTTGAAAGACCTAAACGTGAGACAGGAGTCCATCAAAATCCTATAGGAGAACACAGGCAGCAACCTCTTCGACCTCAGCTGCAGCAACTGCTTCCTAGAAACATCGCCAAAGGCAAGGGAAACAAGGGCAAAAATGAACTTTTGGACTTCATCAAGATCAAAAGCTTTTGCACAGCAAAAGAAACAGTCCACAAAACCAAAAGACAACCGACAGATTGGGAGAAAATATTTGCAAATGACATATCAGATAAAGGGCTAGTATCCAAAATCTATAAAGAACTTATCAAACTCAACACCCAAAGAACACATAATCCAATCAAGAAATGGGCAGAAGATATGAACAGACATTTTTCCAAAGAAGACATCCAAATGGCCAAGAGACACATGAAAAAGTGCTCAACGTCGCTCGGCATCAGGGAAATCCAAATCAAAACCTCAATGAGATACCACCTCACACCAGTCAGAATGGCTAAAATTAACAAGTCAGGAAATGACAGATGTTGGCGGGGATGCGGAGAAAGGGGAACCCTCCTACACTGTGGGTGGGAATGCAAGCTGGTGCAACCACTCTGGAAAACAGTATGGAGGTTCCTCAAACAGTTGAAAATAGAGCTACCCTACGATCCAGCAATTGCACTACTGGGTATTTACCCCAAAGATACAAATGTAGGGATCCGAAGGGGTACGTGCACCCCAATGTTTATAGCAGCAATGTCCACAACAGCCAAACTGTGGAAAGAGCCAAGATGTCCATCGACAGATGTATGGATAAAGAAGATGTGGTGTATATACACAATGGAATATTATGCAGCTATCAAAAGGAATGAGATCTTGCCATTTGCAATGACATGGATGGAACTGGAGGTTGTTATGCTGAGTGAGATAAGTCAATCAGAGAAAGACATGTATCATATGACCTCACTGATACGAGGAATTCTTAATCTCAGGAAACAAACTGAGGGTTGCTGGAGTGGTGGGGGGTGGGAGGGATGGGGTGGCTGGGTGATAGACATTGGGGAGGGTATGTGCTATGGTGAGTGCTGTGAATTGTGCAAGACTGTTGAATCACAGATCTGTACTTCTGTAACAAATAATGCAAACAAGATATGTTAAGAAAAAAGAAAAAAAGAAGATAGCAGGAGGGGAAGAATGAAGGGGAGTAAGTCGGACAGGGAGACGAACCATGAGAAACGATGGACTCTGTAAAACAAACTGAGGGTTCTAGAGGGGAGGAGGGTGGGAGGATGGGTTAGCCTGGTGATGGGTATTAAAGAGGGCACATTCTGCATGGAGCACTGGGTGTTATGCACAAACAATGAATCGTGGAACACTACATCAGAAACTAATGATGTAATATATGGTGATTAACATAACAATAAAAAAATTTTAAAAAAAGGAATGTTTTTGGATAAGAATGAAATAAGAAAAGTTGACAATTTTTTATCCTGTCTTTGGATTTTTCTCTTAATTGTTCTACCTGGAGTGAAAAATGGTAGTATGTACCAATAGTGGAAACATGAACTTTCTCTTGCAAAGAAACAAGCAAAAAGAAAGATGCATGGGACTCTAACCCTAGGGAACTTTCCTCTCTATTTAGGACCATAAAACAGAAAGATTACTTCCTTTCCGTATCCCACATCCAGATGTCAGAATAATGATATTCTCTGTGACTTTTATTAAAAACACCACTGTATTTTTACTTCAATGTCATGGTGGCTAAAAATTTATAGAAGTATGTGGGAATCTAGGTCCAAGCAATCCTTTTATTATCAAGTTACTAAGAAATTCCTGAAGAGATTTTCATTCAATTTTTGCAATTCAAGTAAAGGACTATGTGATTGAAATAATATCAAAGACAGAAGAGAGGAGAAAGAAAGAAGAGGAGAGTGAAGAGGGCAAAGTATTAAAATACTCATGTTAAAATAGTAATTTGGCCAGAAAATCATGCCAATTATTGGAAGCTTAGAAGAGAGGTTTTAGGACAAAGTTTGGCAAAACTTTTCCTTAAACAGTAAAATATGAAATAGGTTTTATGATCCATATGGTCTCTCGCCCAACTATTCAACTCTGCTATTTCAATGAGGGAAAAGGCATAAACATGCCAACAAATGGATGTCACTATGTTCCGGTAAAACTTTACTTACAAAAACAGGTGGAGGGCTGATCTGGTCCCCAGGCTTTGCTTTAAATTAGAATGTTGATTATATACCGTACTTTCTGATAGAACTTCCCACTTTGAAGGAAATGATCTATATCTGTCTAAATTGGTAACCACCAGTCACAAATGGCTATTGAACACTTGAGATGTGCCTGGTGAGAGTGAAGAAAATTAAATTAAGTTTAATTTTAATTATTTTATATTTACATAGTCAGGTAACTAGTTGCTACATCTTGGAATCCAAAGTACATTTCTTTTCTTTTCTTTTTTTTTTTTTTAAATCTGAAGTACAACTTCAGGATTTCCTTTTATTGTTAATAAAACAAAGAAAAATTTTATATCTTAAAAATTTTCAAACTGCAAAATTTGAAAAGGTGGGAAAACTCTACACTATAATTATAGAAATATTAAATTTAAAATACTATTTCACCTCAAAGAAAGACTATCTCACCTCATATGTTTATAATATACATATACATAAATATAAATATACAACATATACCTGAATTTAAACATATCAAAGGCTCCCTTGCCTGAAGAAAAATTATGAGAAAGTATGCAGATATGAGAAAAATATGGATAAAATGAAATATATTTGATTTCCTCCTTCTATATATTTTGTTCTGATTAATGACTTTGATGTTATTCTATATAGAAGTTTTAGGAATGTATGTGGTATTCATTATACTATGAAGCACTATACGGTGATAGTTTGAGTTCAAGACCCAACTTCATCACTTGCTAATTGAATAACATTTTCAAAATATTATTTCATTTCTTGAAGTCACAGTTTTTCAGTTTTCTTGGTGGTAAAACTGGGATAAAAATATCACCTACTATAACAAGTTGTGGTGGGTTTTGTGGAATTTAAATACTATATACCCATTATACTTACCATAAATGGTACAAAGGTATCTGCTTTTATTACTCTCAGTAAGAGAAAGGTTAAATATGTAGTCCATATGTACTGTGCTGGAAAATGGCTGAAATTAGTCATGCTCATCTCTCCCACCAATGACCTAATTCTGCAATTAGCAATCTCAGCATTTGCTTCTGAAGAGACAGTCATTGTATCAAATAAATCAGGGGAAAATGCTTCTTCAGTCACAAGAAATTTTTAAATCTCTTATAGTAAAATCCATTCATCAAGGGATAGATTGAAAGAGGGAGGAGGAACTTAAGAGATAAACAGAAAATCAACTGCAGCCCAAGCAGATTGGTTAGGGAATGGGTATAAAATAATGAAATGAAACAAAATGAAACAAAACAAAATAAAATAAAATAATTCTGCTTTACATTTATAATCTCATCTTCCAAGAGAGAAGTCAATGTTGCTCTGAGTGGGAGGTTTCTGTCCCACTTCATGACTTAGTCACTTCCCAAAGTCCCCACCTCCTAATAACATCACCTTGGGCATTAGGTTTTTAACATACAAAATGGGGGCAGAAGACCACACACATTCAGACCATAGCATTGTTCAAATAAGTACTTTTATTCCTGCCTAATTTATTCTGAGGAATTTGTACATCAGGTTATTTCACAACTAGATCTAAACGCTGTGAATGTAATTTCTTGCTAATTGGAAGTTATTAAATCCCACTGCAATCAAGGAATGCAGCTATCTTGTAGAAATCTTCAGAATGGTATTACTCTTCTATCGACACAAATGGGTATAACCAGTGAGTACACAATCTGGAATACACATATATACCCCTTGTCCTTCATTGCAGTGAAAATATTGTGTAGCAAGATGGTTTACTACCCATATTGAGTGTCAAAGCTCTTTCCTTACAAAGAACTGAAACCCACACAGAACAATAATAGAAAGGTATTAAAAGGTAAAAACTTGAAGTCAAACTTCAGGAAGTAAAGTCATATCTTATGCAGAATGTATGGGAAACAACACATTCCCTCATTCTCTCTTTTGGGTTATACAGATTTTTAATTTCTCATGCTTTCAACCTGTTAATACTATTTACTCATCAACAGTATAGTTTTCTTGTTTAATTCAGTTTCTCATCCCCATAATTCAGCTTGGCCCTGGTTTTCTTCTGTCAGAGTACCAAACTATGTTCAGGACCATTCAACTTCAGAACTATGTTCACCACCAACTTATTTAAAATTCTTGAAAAAGATACAGATTATTCCTTTCACCTGTAATTGAATGAGTTTCTTTGAGTCAGGTGCTCACCCAGGCCCAATCAGCTTTGGCCAGGAAATAGTGTATGTGATACAAATCTAACCACCCATGCATGAAAATCATGCATGCTACCTGTGGGCATGGAATCCTTGTTCATCAACAACTGAACAATTTCTGGAAGATGAATGACTATATATATCAGGCTTATATGAATGAATCTGGAGTGTGAGGGACTTACATCCAGTTAAAATACAATTCTAGAGATGTAATTTCTGTAATAGATTTTGAATAAAATAAAAATGGCAAAAATTCAATGTAAAAATCAGAATAACAGTCTTATAAATGTTTTCTGTGGGACACCTAGGTGGCTCATTTGGTTAAGTGGCTGCCTTTGGTTCAGGTTGGGATCCTAGGGTTCTGGGATCGAGTCCAGCATCGGGCTCTCTGCTTAGCAGGGAGCCTGCTTTTCCCTCTCTCTCTGCCTGCCACTCCACCTGCTTGTGCTCTCTCTCTCTCTCTCTCTGTCAAATAAATAAAATCTTTAAAAAGAAATTGAAAGTTCATAGGTAAATAACCTAAAAAATAATTGGAAGCTAGTACTCTGGTGACTTTTTTTTTTTTCAAAAGGTGTAATTTTTTATTTCAATCAACTATTACAACAAAGCTGAGATAAAGCAGTTACACTACAAACTATCAGTCTTGCTAAAACAATGGAAGACAATTAAACAGTTCATTTCTAAAGTCTATGAAATATCCTTAATTTGGCAGAAATTTTAAGAATAGTATTACAAAAGTGGCTGTAATTATGGACTCAAATTATGATATTCATATTTCACGAAAATCCATTTCTAAACTATTTCCTAGACTCAATTCAACAATACTTATTCATTATATGCTATGCTTGCTCTCATTCTTCTAAATGCTGAAATGAATAAAACAGACAAAAGAGATCAAGCACCACCACGTTTACATTCTAATGAAGGGAAGAGGAGATACTTATTTAAACTTAAGTAATAACTTATATATCAAGAGGGGATGTATAGCAAAGAAAAAAAAGCCATGAAGGGGCATAGGAAACACTGGCGGGAAATTGCAATTTCAAATAAAATGGTCAGAGATCTGATTTTAATTGTAAGATGAAAAGTAACGAAAGCCGTATTTCTAAATCATTCTGAATGTGAATAGCCTTATTTAATATCAAAACATATTTTTGGCTTTCACATGATCCTTGCTTTAATTGAGGAGCCCCTAATTTTGAAAAATGCGTGAGCAACAGCTACAATTACCTTTGTAACACTCTTAAATGTTATTACTAACTTGTAAAACTAATTTTTATTGAGTGATGATTCCATGCCAAGGATTGTTCTAAGCACTTTGCATGAATTTTTTTACTGAATCCTAACAAAAGTCTTACGAAGAGGGTACAGTGTAATTGCTGTTCTACAGATAATGAAATTGAGACATAGAAATTAAGTGAATGGCGGGCCTTCTGGGTAGCTCGGTCAGTTAAGTGTCCAACTCCTGGCTTAAGCTCAGGTCATATCTCGGGGTTGTGGGATCCAGCCCCGTGTCTGCTTGTCCCTCCCCCTCAGCCCCTCTCCGCCACTCTAAAATAAATAAATCAGGTGACTTTCTTTTAATGACAATAGAATCTGAAATAGCAGATGATGTAAATTCCCCAAATAATGTAACAGAAGTGACCTAGTATATATGCCAAATATGGATTTTGTATTTCTAACATCTTTTCAATACACAGTCAGTGAGCTTTGACATAATATTAGCATAATATTTTGAGCTTAGTATAGTGTCTGCAAATGTTTGTGGAATAAATATATGAATGAATGAAATAGGCCATAGAAATTAAATAATTCTTCAGTGTATTATATTCTTTTTGTGAGGATAAACTCTTTAGAACTCCATTAGTATAATAAACAATGAAACATGGATTATTATTTCCTTTTTTATCTTCTTAAAATATATGAACTTTTTATTGTTGGTCAGTGATTATTTCATTTGTGTTTAAACAATTCCATGTGGTGTTTTATGAAACAAGTTTATTTTCATGAGTGAAGTGAAGCCATAAGTTGTATTTACTATAAATATTTCACTATGTATTAATCCTTCGTGTATATAACTCCAATAAGTGTTCAGTTTATATGCACTGTTATTTATGAAACAGTATTTGATACATATATGTATCAGCTATCAGAATTCTTATTATCATGAGACAGCTAAAACTATCTTAAAGATAGTTTTGTAAGATAAAACTATCTTACAAACTCTTCCCTGCAAAACTCCTGCTTCCATAATCCACATGCAAGCACTATAGAGCCAACAGCTAAACTATATTCTAGTTTTTGTGGTTAAAAAAAAAGAGAGAGAGAAAAAGAAAATAAGCTAAGTCTTTAATTATAAGTCTGTGATGTATCTGTGGAACTGAAGAAATATATGTCTTTGTATGCAGTGATTAATGAAAAATTGTTCATCATGATGGCTATTTCCATATATAATTTATAGGCTTGCAAAAGTATCATTTTAAGAAATAACTACTTGTTATGCTCAGACTTACGCAGAATTATATTTATTCTAGCTAGACTTATATTAGGACGTGTATCTTCCAAATAATATATTTTATATCACAAAAGATACCTGAAATAAAAATTGATATATATCTTAGAATGCTATGACATTAGTGTGATTTTGCTCAGTCATTTTACGTCTTTCTTTTGGAGAAACAAAAACTTTTTTTTAAGATTTTATTTATTTATTTGTCAGCGGGAGAGAGAGAGCGCGTGCGCGCACACAAGCAGGGGGGAGCAAAAGGGCAGACACCCAACCTACTGATCCATCCAAGTGCCCCAGTGAACTTTCAAGTTTTAAAAATTTAAAGAGAATTGGTTTTTAAAAACAAGATAGGCAAGATAACTTTTCAGCTTACTTTCAAATAATAAACTGTACGCTCACAATCTTCCACTTGGTTTCAAAGGAGAAATTCCCCTTCATCCTACTCCTCTTGCTCATTCAAATACCACACTTTCTTTAAAATATAATTCATCTGACATCTACCTCAAAACCGGACTATTCAAGTCCATATTGATTGTTCTTTTTTCAGAATTCCTAGACCTGAAATATATATTTTTCTTTCATTGTTCTTTAATTGTAGATGTAGCCTTATCTCCTCACTAAAATTAGTTCTCAATAACATGAAGTTGATGTTTTGTCCTAAATTTATATTTTGCATAGATAATTGGTACCTGATTTACTGAGCTGGGAGTGATTTGTCTAATGTCCCCAAGTAAGGTTGTATCCAGGGAATTAAAAAAGCCAACTATATAAAGTGATTTTTAAAGTTTTTTCTGTTTGTTTTATTGTAATGCCTACTCTCAGCAAGCAATAACTTTTCATGGCAATCCAGTATGCATAGACATTTATACCAAGATATGCAACTGAAACAAAAGATTTACATAATATTCTAAATATATGCAGTACAATCTGATATTATCTATTCTCATGTTTATGCAAACAAATCTCAGTCACAAAGATTACACTGATTTCATGACCCACTAATGAATTTATCAGACCACAAATTTAAAGATATTGCATGAAATAATTCTCATTGAGCAAGGTCACAATGGTGGTGGATGGCATCAGCACAAATATTCAAGTTTTATGCTGGTCTTTCTGGTTTTGAGCTGGTTTTCAGTGTTACTCCAAAGTACTATTGATGGCATTGTGGATAGGATAGTCCTTTGTTGTACGAAGCCTCTCTGTATCGTGAGATATTTACTGCTCATGACCCTTGCCTGCTAAATGCTGGAAGAATCCCTCAGTTATTGACAACCAACACTGCCACCACACATGTCTAAAGTTTGGAGAAAAGCATTGCTATGATATGACTGAGAACTCATGAAACAAGTGCTGAGTATAAAAGTCAGTTAGATTATTTATATATGGTATTTGTAAAAATGAAGCCAATAATATTGGGGAATATGTTATGAGAGAGTAGTTATAATAATAAAATAAAGATTAAATCAATCAATCTATTCATTATCATTCATTGCCAAATAATTATGTTTAAAGCCTGTAAGACCCTGTTTGTTCCTCACTTTCAAAAACTGAGAAAATTTGGATCTTGTATCATACACTTACTAATTCCTCATCTGTGGTGTGAGAATAGCACCAAATTCTCACCAAGAGTGTTGCTGTGAGAATTACATGAGAAAATATATTTGGAATATCTGGCACAGTGCCTGGCATATAGTAGGTGCTCAATATATTTACTTTTAAAAAATGAGATAAGGAAGAAGAAAATGCACACATGAAGAAATATGTAGCCAAGCAAGGATGAGGATGTACACTGCTAGGCTGAACAGTCCTCAGCGCAACAAGTGGTGTCAGTGCTCAATGCATCTTCCCTTGCGCAGTAGCAGTCATGTGAGAGAAAGAAAATAAAATTAATTTTGGAAAACCATTCGCCTAAAATATGTGGAAAAAAAAAAACCTCTACTTTCTTTGTTCATTGTTAAAGAATATGGCTAGAAAAGCACCGTCCTTGCCTCTTTTGTCAGAAGTTTATTCAAATGATTATTAATATCAGCCAAAGCATAATATCCCTAAATTATCATTTTGGTCTCATGGAAAATAAAGAAAACAAAAATTAGTTTTTTAAGGAAATTATTTGAAACTCACTTATTATTTATTTTTAAAGATTTTATTTATTTATTTAACAGAGAGAGAGAGGGCGCACAAGCAGGGGGAGTAGCACAGGGGGAGAGAGAAGCAGGCTCCCCGCTGAGCAGGGGGCCCACTGCAGGGCTCGATCCCAGGACCTCAGGATCAGGATCCGAGCCTTAACGGACTGAGCCACCCAGACATCCCTAAACTCTTGCTTTTTAAAAAATATTTTATAAAACTCAAATTCATATACACATGTGATGTGAATATATGACTTAGCTAAATGCAAAAAAAACCCTTAAATATAAATTATTTAAAGTTAATTATATGTGTGATTGTAAACAAAAAAATGGAACGAAGGGTAGTTCACAGAAGAAATTATTTTTCATAATTCCAAATGATCAAATAAAAAGATCAGGTTCTCCTTAAACCCCTCTGAAGTTTGTAGACTATTAAATTTGCTCCTATATGCCATCTTACTTATTTAGAAGGTCTCTAGGAAATGTAAGTAGTCATAGAAAATGACAAGAAAAGTACATGGTCTAATATATCTCCTAAAATTACTATCTAAACAACCTATATTTTCTTGGAAAAAAAACAAGCCAATAATAAGTAACTGCTAATTTATTCCTATAGTATGTCAATCATATTATTATTACTATTATTATTATCATTATTAAAATACTAGAAATTTGGGAATCTGCAAGGCAGAACAAATATCTGTAAAAGTTTCTGACAATGATCCAAACTTCTGCATCAGTGAACTCTGTCTCTGGATTTTCTTCACTATTTTATTTTAATAAAATGTTTCCAGCCACTTCTATCATTCTAAACAGGTTTTTTTTTTTAAGATTTTATTTATTTATTTGAGAGAGAGAGAGAGAGTGAGAGAGAGAAAGATGAGCAGGGGGAGGGCAGATCCCGGAACTCTGGGATCATGTCCTAAAGCCAAAGGCAGACACTTAACCGACTGAGCCACCCAGGTACCCCATATTGTTCCAAAGAGTTTTAAAATGTTCTGCACTTTATTGGGATACAGAAAATATGTATGTATTATACCAACAAAGAAGACTTTTCTGTCTCAAAATGTATCATTTTATTTCCAGGAGATTAATGAGGCCTAGGTTCAAGGAAAATATCTATAATATTGGTGAATTGAGATTATTCATATCAAATAATTCCCAACAAGACAATTACTACTGCTCCTCTGGAAGAATTTTTCCACTGATTTATCATTTTTAATCACATCAGTGTTCTACTGATTACAGATCATTCAATATAGGTTCAAGCTATTTGTTCTTAATGAGTTGTAAAAACAGGATATTCTCTCCCCTCCCTGTGGGGGATGTCAGAGCCTGAAACTGAGAGATGTCTCACAAATCTCAACTACAAGATCAGGTTTCAGGGCCGCTAAGATAAAGGACAGATTTAAGTGGATCTTCGGGTTTTAAAAAAGTAAATAAACACTTGCCTCTCTTTCATTCTACTGTCACACAAACATAAAAAACAACAACAACAAACTAGGTATGGCTTGTTTTGCACTAAGAAATAAACTCTATAGATGTGATTTATATAGAGACATATATATACATATGTACACATATATATATTCTTTTCTATGTAACATACAAAAAAACTGTGGAGAATGAAAAACTCATAATTGCCTAATGTATAATAGAAATGGACATAAGAAAACAAGTTAGAATACCTGTGTAAATGTATCTAAATGTAAATAATTTCAGCTGACAAAAATTAGCTGAAATATATTTTTCATTGATTTTTTTAAGCTCTTTTCTAGAATGACAGTACAGGTGTCTTATAAAATTTGGGGGTTGTCAGGGTAGGTGGAATGGTGGCAGAAAGGACAACAAACAGTGGAGTAATGTAAAGGTCACAGTACTTTGGCCAGGCAAAAGGATCCCACTTGGGGAAAGAAAGCTGATCTAGTGCTCCTGGGAAACACACTGACATATTGATATGTCCCCAGAGTACTTTGCTATAATTGTCAGAGTCATTTGGGAGCCTCCAGGGACACTTTTGCTTTATCTTCCTATGGCATGGGCACATTTATGGAATCCCCTCTTCTCTTTTATCTTTATTAAGTGGAAAAATTCCAAAAGTTTTCACTCAGAACACAATAGAGTGAATCTACACTTTTGGTAGATCATAGCTAGATATAATCAAAATTCTTGATTTTTCAGAGTAAAAAAAGTGAGCAAAGGCACCAGTAGCAGATACTTTACATATGCTTTTGCAGCCACACATTTTATCTGTCCTTTTGTCTAACCAGGAATGCGGGGGTTTGAGAGATGTACATCAATTCCAAGGCTAGATAATTTTTGTCTTGAACAAATTCCCAGTTTTAATCTATGTATGTTAACACCAAGTGCTAAAAGGAGGTAATGCTTTCAAGGTTTCAGACAAGGTAGAAGGAGGCAGAATTACACAGCCTCTGAGTGTCCGTACATTTTGGGTTGTTGTTAATGGAATAGAATTGAATAATTTAAGGCTCAAAACTAATTTGTCGAGCAGAAGTCCTTTTTTTCTCTTACAGATATATCATAGAACATCTCACTTTCAAGGATATCTCATAATTTAAAAGAAAAGAACCATTAATCACTTTCCAGCGCATAAAAAGACTACAATGAGTTCGTGTTTCACATAGGACATCAGGAAAATGTAGCAGGCTAATCAGATCTCAGATGTATAGTACCAGAACAGAACAGTTTAAAATACTCTCTTCTCAAAGACTATAAATTCCACTTTTTTTCTTTTACCTTCTCATTTTGATGACCATCAGTTAACACTCCCTCCCCACCCATGTTCCACAAATACCTCCAAATGAACAAGAAACTTTCTTTTGTATCTTTGCCTTAATGATGACATCTATCTGTACACTCTATTACATATAAAACTTGGAAGTTTATCCTGATTATTTTTTGACATCTCCTACATAATGTGTCCAATTTTTGTGGATCCTACTTCTAAAATATTTCTAGAATCTATTTTTGTCAAGCTGCTCTATCACTACTCTAGTTCAGACTCCTAACCCCTTTTTACCTATGAACAACTCAAATAGGTCCCCAACTCAAAGAACTACCTTAAGTGTAATCCAGTAGCTCCCAAATTTTACGGAGAACCAAAATTATTTAACAAGTTTGTTAAAATGCATATTCTCAGACCCTGACTTCTACCTTACCTCTTGGATTATGATTGAGTAGAGTATAGGAATCTTCAATTTTAATTAGCATATAGATGGTTCTGACACAAAATAGACCAGATGCAAAGAAAGTGAAAGGGATATTAACTGCCAAAAAAGCCATGAGCCTGAATTGGAAAAGTATGTGACTCTAAGAATCAAAGTGACCTCTGGGTCCCCAAGCATCACTGAGCAGGAATTGAGCTAAGAAAGTTTAGAAATGATCAAGAGGATAGCGGAAAATAAACAAGATGAACAAAAGCTCTGCCAGGAGAATCATATCCTATTTAAGGAACCTCTTGACCTCAATGGTAAGAGGCCTTCATAGTAATCTCAGAATATCTATGACCTACTGACTGTTTTTTTGACTTCCATCCTCAAGTGGGACTATTTTTGTGTGAGTGTTTTTCTGCCCCTGTTCTACTATAGCATATTGGGTGTGTATGGGACAGATAACCTGTCCTCTTAATTCTTAGGTTTCAAGTCCAAAAGGAGCCACACAGACTCCCAAAGAAGTGACTGCTGCTTATCAACTTGAGATTCTGGACTTTGAGCTGTATTTATTCACTGAATGTTATCTTTGGTTGTCTCCCAAGAAAATCAATTCTATTAAATACATTTCTATCCACAGATTCTTTGAGTAACTTTGAAGTCCAATTTAAGAATCACTGACATAAATAAAAGATTAGTTTAGAGAACTCCCAAACCTCTTTTCAAGTTTTATCTTCCCTATTGGTACATATATGCCCTGTGTTCAAGCCAAGCTAAGCTGTTTATTGGGCCCTTGGGTTTTATCAGTTGCATTTATCAGAATTCATAGAGGCAAAGATAAATTTTATAAAAAGAAAACTAACTTAAACAAAGAACAAAATTATCCAGTAGATATTTGGGGTCATATATCTAGTGGAAAGCTAGAGAAAAAAAACTTAGAATGCAGACATCAACAAGGGAACTCTAGATGGTTCACCCACAAGAACTACCATGAATCCAGTCAGGAGAAATAACTAAATCAGTACTAGAGAATCCAGAAATATGATAAAGTTTCCTGAGGAAAGATGCAAAGAAAGTCACATACAATTTAAAAGAAAGGAGAGAGAGTTAAAGAAAGAGAGAAACTGAAAAATTAGCCCTCAATCAAGTTACAGAACAGATTTAGTGGGTGTGGGGAAATGGGAGCAAAAACAAGACAGGAAGTTTTGATTATACAAGCCAAGTACAAAGTTTGAGTTGCTGGATGTGGCTGTGCTGATGAGGCCCAGAGTTTGGTTGTATTACTGGGTGGTCAATCTAGAATGAAGATAAGTAAAGTCAGGGTTATTGAAAAGGGTAAAATGAAGTAAACTTGAAGAGTTATATTAATAGACAACATCAAATTGGAAATTATGAAAGTGAGCTCAGCTAAAGTTGGTTTAAAAATATATATATAAACAATCGACATAAGTTATCAACGGAGATAAAAATAAATTGTGTAGGGTACAATGATAACACAGTGATGACTTCAAGATTGTAGACCCAAAATGTATTACATTTGAATGAAAACGAAAGGGAGACTGGACGCTGGAGACTGGTTCAAAGGTGGTGCTGGGAAGGAAATAGCACAGTATCTTCATTTATGCTTCAGATGAGTGGAAGAAAACCAATTAATTTTGTCCAACCCTATTATCACTCAACAGAAGAGCCTTTTCCAGAGATATGATATAATGGGTCAGGTAATAGGTATCTGGAGTAAACCCTATCATTACTGCAGCAATTATTGATAAAGCACATACGAAGTACTAACCTTTGTATTTTATTTTCTTACTTAAAAGTGACTGAAAAAATAAAAATCAAATTAGGTAAACAAAATAAAATATGAATGTTACCCAATCCTCTCCTTATCACCACCACCACCAAACACACAAGTAACCTCCCAGGAATCTTCATAGTTAATGATTTCGTGCATTGCTTAGATTCTATATTCTGTATAGAATATTATCCACACATTCTATTTTCTACTATATTCTTTACAGCATCACCTTGTGCTTGTTTAGTTTTATCAACAGAATTACTGTCCATATATATAGTATATATATATGTATATATATATACTATATATATAGTAAATGCTGTACTAGCCATATATATATACATATATGTATGTGTGTGTGTGTGTGTGTGTGTGTGTGTGTATAGTAAATGCTATAGAAAATGTGAACACATTTGTAACTCAGTTATGGAGAGAAAACAATGATATTTTGAAGATTTCAATTAATGCTTTAAAACAAATATTCCAAGAAAAAAATATTTTAAAAAGCCTCCACCAAATACTGATACAGGTTATCTTATGAAACAAGAATGAAAATAAATTGTCTTTAAATTTTTAAAGTCATGCATTTATATAAAAATTAAACATTAAGATATGTATATTTATTTTGTTCTCATAAAATTTTTGAATATTAAACAATATTAATAAAATTTGAAATTATACATGAGAAAATTGGAAGCTGAATAATTAATTGTATATTTTCAAAAATTTTTAGCATCTAATGCATTTTCTTGTTTTTTACACTGGCTTAAATACATCACTTGAACTGTTAAAGAAAAAATTAGTCTGACACTTGCTAAAGAGTAAGGAAGACTTTACTTAAGACCATTGCTATAGGTGTCAAGATTTTCTCAACAGAGGAGATAGTTCTAGCTCAACTCTAAATATAATAAGGACAAATGGAGATTAATAGCTAATGAACAGATCTGGTGCAGGTATCAGTGGATGGAAATTATGAGATGACATCAAGGGAAGGGGAGATTTTGCTAAACCTCCTTAACAGAATTCATGGTGTAGGCAGACCAGGGTGATCAGATATTGAGGGTAGGGTATTCTCTAAGCTGACTTAACATACTTCTCACAGCAACTGGGCTAGTAAGGATTGACAGCAAGGCCCAAGGATGAGGCCTAGCCTTAAAAAGGACTCAGAGGACTGCATGGGCACTGGGTGTTATACGCAAATAATGAATCATGGAACACTTCATCAAAAACCAATGATATAATCTATGGTGATAACAAAACATAATAATAATGAAAAAAAAAAGACTCAGAGGAGTCTGATTAAAGTTTGGTCAAGGAGAGAGTTTTTTCAGAAGTACCACATTATTGCAGCTGTAATTTTAACTGGTATCTAGTTTAAAAGCACAGGGTTTACCATCGATATACTGTCTGCAAGAGACTCATTTTAGACCCAAAGACACCCCCAGATTGAAAGTGAAGGGGTGGAAAACCATTTACCATTATAATGGACACCAAAAGAAAGCTGGGGTGGCAATCCTTATATCAGACAAATTAGATTTTAAACCAAATACTGGAATAATAGATGAGGAAGGATACTATATCCTACTTAAAGGATCTATCCAACAAGAAGAACTAACAATTGTAAATATCTATGCCCCTAACATGGGAGCAGCCAATTATATAAGGCAATTAATAACAAAAGCAAAGAAACACATCGACAACAAAATAATAGTGGGGGATTTTAACACCCCCCTCACTGAAATGGACAGATCATCTAAGCAAAACATCAACAAGGAAATAAAGACTTTAAATGACACACTGAACCAAATGGACTTCACCGATA
The DNA here is from genome assembly GCF_009762305.2 of Zalophus californianus. Taxonomy (NCBI): domain Eukaryota; kingdom Metazoa; phylum Chordata; class Mammalia; order Carnivora; family Otariidae; genus Zalophus; species Zalophus californianus. Next base: position 24,827,828 of record NC_045606.1, on the reverse strand, counting down.
TATTCAGAAATTTCCATCCCAAAGCAATGGAATACACAACTTCTCTAGTGCCCATGGAACATTCTCCAGAATAGATCACATCCTAAGTCACAAATCAGGTCTCAACCAGTACCAAAAGATTGGGATTATTCCCTGCATATTTTCAGACCACAATGCTTTGAAACTAGAACTTAATCCCAAGAGGAAAGTCAAAAAGAACTCAAATACATGGAGGCTAAAGAGCATCCTACTAAAGAATGAATGGGTCAACCAGGAAATTAAAGAAGAATTAAAAAAATTCATGGAAACCAATGAAAATGAAAACACAACTGTTCAAAATCTTTGGGATGCAGCAAAGGCAGCCCTAAGAGGAAAGTATATAGCAATACAAGGCTTTCTCAAGAAACAAGAAAGGTCTCAAGTACACAACCTAACCCTACACCTAAAGGAGCTGGAGAAAGAACAGCAAATGAGGCCTAAACCCAGCAGGAGAAGAGAAATAATAAATTTCAGAGCAGAAAACAATGAACTAGAAACCAAAAGAACAGTAGAACAGATCAACGAAACTAGGAGCTGGTTCTTTGAAAGAATGAACAGATTGATAAACCCCTGGCCAGACTTATCCAAAAGAAAAGAGAAATGACCCAAATCAACAAAATCATGAATGAAAGAGGAGAGATCACAACCAACACCAAAGAAACACAAACAATTATAAGAATATGTTATGAGCAACTATATGCCTGCAAATTAGATAATCTGGAAGAAATGGATGCTTTCCTAGAGATGTATCAACTACCAAAACTGAACCAGGAAGACATAGAAAACCTGAACAGACCTATAACCACTAAGGAAATTGAAGCAGTCATCAAAAATTTCCCAAAAAACAAAAGCCCGGGGCAGATGGCTTCCCAGGGGAATTCTACCAAACATTTCAAGAAGAATTAATACCTATTCCTCTGAAACTGTTCCAAAAAATAGAAATGGAAGGAAAACTTCCAAACTCGTTTTATGAGGCCACCATTACCTTGATCCCAAAACCACACAAAGACCCCATCAAAAAGGAGAATTACAGACCAATACCCTTGATGAACATGGATGCAAAAATTCTCACCAAAATCCTAGCCAATAGGATCCAACAGTACATTAAAAGGATTATTCACCACGACCAAGTGGGATTTATCCCTGGGCTGCAAGGCTGGTTCAACATCCGCAAATCAATCAACGTGATACAATACATTAACAAAAGAAAGAACAAGAATCATATGATCCTCTCAATAGATGCAGAAAAAGCATTTGACAAAGTACAGCATCCTTTCTTGATCAAAACTCTTCAGAGTATAGGGATAGAGGTACATACCTTAATATCGTAAATGCCATCTATGAAAAACCCACAGCGAGTATCATTCTTAATGGGGAAAAACTGAAAGCTTTCCCCCTAAGGTCAGGAACGCGGCAGGGATGTCCACTCTCACCACTGCTATTCAACATAGTATTAGAAGTCCTAGCCACAGCAATCAGACAACAAAAAGAAATCAAAGGCATCCAAACTGGCAAAGAAGAAATCAAACTCTCACTCTTTGCAGATGATATAATACTTTATGTGGAAAACCCAAAAGACTCCACCCCAAAACTCCAAGAACTCCTACAGGAATTCAGTAAAGTGGCATGACATAAAATCAATGTACAGAAATCAGTGGCATTCCTATACACCACCGCCAAGACAGAAGAAAGAGAAATTAAGGAGTCAATCCCATTTACAATCGCACCCAAAACCATAAGATACCTAGGAATAAACCTAACCAAAGAGGCAAAGGATCTGTACTCAGAAAACTGTAAATTATTCATGAAAGAAATTGAGGAAGACACAAAGAAATGGAAAAACTTTCCATGCTCATGGATTGGAAGAACAAATATTGTGAAGATGTCATGCTACCTAGAGCAATCTACACATTCAATGCAATCCCCATCAAAATACCATCCACTTTTTTCAAAGAAATGGAACAAAAATCCTAAAATTTGTATGGAACCAGAAGAGACCCAGAATAGCCAGAGGAATATTGAAAAAGAGAAGCAAAGCTGGCGGCATCACAATGCCAGACTTCCAGCTCTATTACAAAGCTGTCATCATCAAGACAGTATGGTACTGGCACAAAAACAGACACATAGATCAATGGAACAGAATAGAGAGCCCAGAAATGGACCCTCAACTCTATGGTCAACTCATCTTTGACAAAGCAGGAAAGAATATCCAATGGAAAAAAGACAGTCTCTTCAACAAATGGTGTTGGGAAAATTGGACAGCTACATGCCGAAGAATGAAACTGGACCATTTCCTTACACCACACAAAAAAATAGACTCCAAACGGTTGAAAGACCTAAAAGTGAGACAGAAGTCCATCAAAATCCTATAGGAGAACACAGGCAGCAACCTCTTCGACCTCAGCTGCAGCAACTGCTTCCTAGAAACATCGCCAAAGGCAAGGGAAACAAGGGCAAAAATGAACTATTGGGATTTCATCAAGATAAAAAGCTTTTGCACAGCAAAAGAAACAGTCCATAAAACTAAAAGACAACCGACAGAATGGGAGAAAATATTTGCAAATGACATATCAGATAAAGGGCTAGTATCCAAAATCTATAAAGAACTTATCAAACTCAACATCCAAAGAACAAATAATTCAATCAAGAAATGGGCAGAAGATATGAACAGACATTTTTCCAAAGAAGACATCCAAATGGCCAACAGACACATGAAAAAGTGCTCAACATCGCTCGGCATCAGGGAAATCCAAATCAAAACCTCAATGAGATACCACCTCACACCAGTCAGAATGGCTAAAATTAATAAGTCAGGAAATGACAGACGTTGGCAGAGATGCGGAGAAAGGGGAACCCTCCTACACTGTTGGTGGGAATGCAAGCTGGTGCAGGCACTCTGGAAAACAGTATGGAGGTTCCTCAAACAGTTGAAAAAAGAGCTACCCTATGATCCAGCAATTGCACTACTGGGTATTTACCTCAAAGATACAAATGTAGGGATCTGAAGGGGTACATGCACCCCAATGTTTATAGCAGCAATGTCCACAGTAGCCAAACTGTGAAAGAGCCAAGATGTTCGTCGACAGACGAATGGATAAACAAGATGTGGTATATATATATATATATATATATATATATATATATATATATATATGTGTGTGTGTGTGTGTGTGTGTGTGTGTGCGTGTGTGCGTGTGTGCGTGTGTGTGTGCACACACGCACACACGCACACACACACACAATGGAATATTATGCAGCCATCAAAAGGAATGGAATCTTGGCATTTGCAACAAGGTGGATGGAACTGGAGGGTGTTATGCTGAGCGAAATAAGTCAATCAGAGAAAGACATGTATCATATGACCTCACTGGTATGAGGAATTCTTAATCTCAGGAAACAAAATGAGGGTTTCTGGAGTGGTGGGTGTGGGAAAGATGGGGTGGCTGGGTGATTGACATTGGGGAGTGTATGTGCCATGGTGAGCACTGTGAATTGTGCAAGACTGTTGAATCACAGATTTGTACCTCTGAAACAAATAATACGTTATATGTTAAAAAAAAAAAAAAGAAGATAGCAGGAGGAGAAGAATGAAGGGGGGGAAATAGGAGGGGGAGATGAACCATGAAAGACAATGGACTCTGAAAAACAAACTGAGGGTTCTAGAGGGGAGGGCGGTGGGGGATGGGTTAGTCTGGTGAAGGGTATTAAAGAGGGCACGTACTGCATGGAGCACTGGGTGTTATACGTAAACAATGAATCATGGAACACTACATCAAAAACTAATGATGTAATGTATGGTGATTAACATAACATAATAATAAAAAAAAATAAAATAAAAGCAAAGGTTTTAAACTACAAACTTAACCACACTGTAGGTCTAGTAATAACTTTAATAATGATTAATAAGCTTGCATGTTTCTTTGAGCCTAAATCTGTTTAGCAGCAGCTATTTTATTACCAGTATCATTTTATTGCTTTTTTACCCTTCATTGTAGGACTAAGTATAAAAACCCTCAGTATTGTATATTGATGTTAACAGACTACTAAATTTGTTTCCCATATAATCTTACTATGCGTGGTGTTTGCTGGGAAAATCATAGTAATTTGTTCTTAAGAAGTCATAAAATTTATGTTCTCCATGGCTAATTTGAAGTAAGAATGTTAAATAATTTAAGTCTTAATCAGAAACCTAATGAAAATTAACACTTCAAATTATTTTTTTGTTTTTGTTAAATGTACTAAATCATTTTCTGGAAATGTGTTCCTATTGACTCTCAGTGATTTATTTGGTACAAACCCTGAGCTAAAGCTTAATATCTACATGCAGTAAATCACATAGGAAATGACACAAAACTATTTTGAAGTGACTAATCTCATTTTCTAGGTACCACCAAAATAAAAACAAGAAAAATTACACAAATAACTCTCAGACTAAACTTCCTACGTTTACATCACTTTAACAGGGATATATATCATACTTGAACTGAAAGTGTTATTAATAGAGATGAAGCAAACCAGAAACAGTTTGGTAACCCATTCTCATGATGTGGTGTGGTATGTGTTTATACTGGTTTTTATGTTAAAAGATAATGCTCAGTCTTGAATCAAACAATGTTAAAATATTTTGTCTTTTAATTTTCTTAGGTATAGTCACCCTTTACCTTCAACAAAATGTTGTATTATTTTAAATCGTAAGTCCCTTACATCAAAATTGATAATCAGTAGATACTAGCTTAGCACCAGAAATATATATTTATGGTATTATACTTGTGAATTCATAAAACACTTTTAACGATCACATGTAACTTTCAAATTAATGATTAGTTCCACTTTATAAAAGGGCCTCTTACAAAAGAAGAAAAGCAACTGTGTAATTTTAACCTGATGGTCATCCAAGTGCTAAGATTACTCATATTTTTATTTTGCATTTAACACTCAATACCCTATCAATAGGCAAATTAATGTGTTTTTTCTAATACATTGTCACTGAGGACATGGGATTGAGAACTTCACTTTAAACAAATTAACTCTAAATCCCTATAATTGATGTTCTCTCTTTTTACTTTATCAGTATTTTGTTTTTCTCACTTCTATCTCCATTCTAATGGGACAAGAACAACAGATGACAGATCACCAGCATGACATTTCACTTAACCTTTGGGAAGATGAAGAGAATGTTGATGTGGTAAGAATGGGCAGTGGAAGATTTACCAATATGAGTTTTCAGTATAATAATCAAAGCATTTATTTAGATGGAAAGTTAGATAACTCACAGAATCTGAGGAGTTATTATACTACACAACCATTGTAAAATTTAAGAAGGGAGTTGAATCAATAACATTTTGGCTTTGCTCTTATTTTCTCCTCAATATGTAAGTATATGGCATCTTCAAAACATGGTTTCTACACTCTAATTTTAAAACCAATATGAACCTGGTATGTATAGCCAGGAAAAATCATGAAAGACTTAGAAACAGGCAAAAATGATTAGTGGATGTCCTGACTAACTTAACCACTCTAGGTTGTCTCCATTATTTCATATCATTGCACATTATTATCTTCCACATGCTAATTAATTCTTTCTAGTTAAGGGACAATTGATTTCCCTTCCTTTTTATGAAAAAAAGCCAATGTTGCATCTACTTAGAAATTCATTTTGGCATTCCTGATTTACCTACGTAAGTGGGGTACTTTGAAGTCTCCTTTAAAATAGTCATGTCGTCTTAATGTATCCCTTACCAATTAATAAGTTAAGTAAAATTTTTGGCACATGCATGTTCATTTAATATTTGTATGAGAATGATGATTTTATCTTTTAAAAATATCTTTTAGAAGATCCAAATATAGTATTTACAGATGTAGCCAACATAAAGTCATATTACCTTTATGAATTTTCTTGAAAATGCCAAATAGGGATAATACTTAGCATAGCACAATTTCTTAAAAGTCTATTTTCTCTCTTACATGCATGTGCACAGACACACACACACACACACACACACACACACACACACACACACACACACTGGGAAAGAGGGAAACAACTGCCATCACCTCCCAATTAATTCTTCATCCACTCTCCAAATTCTCCTATCCCCACACATTTGTCCCAGTCGTCTTTCCCTCTCCTTTTAGGTTATATCTGCACTTTACTATATATTTTGAACATTAGTTCTCTGTTTTTCACTCTACTATACCTGACTTTTTACCACAGTTTTCCACAACAAAATTCCTCCTCTTCATCTAGTATACAATTCTGTGTTGAATTCAGAGGTGTGAAGCTGTGTCTATCCATGCACTATTCTATATTTTTCTCTCATATAAATGACAAAAAAGCATTGGAAAATGCATAGAATATGAAAGTAGTTGTAGTTTATGTTATGGTTGAAAAGGGCTGGGGCACTTTAGGAGTGGAGAACAAAGGGGTTTTTCAAGGGAATTTAAAATCCAATGAGATACACACAAATCCTGCATTCTCAAAATCTTTTTAATCACATTAAGATTTTTGGAACAACAGTTATAAGAAAATGGAGTTAGTTTTGGTGAATCTCTGAATCCTTTGCAAATTCTATTTTATTCTACTTAGGTTGGATATATAATAGCAAAATAAAGTATCACTTTCTTTTTTTGTTTTCTGGAAATCCACTATCTTACATGCCTACTGCTTTTTTAATTATGCCTAAATTACTCAAGTCTCTAAAATTAGAAATGTTATTTTCATAAACAAAGTTTTTAAAGTCCCATGTGCTCTATTTTGAATATATTCTGTCAGTCAATCCTCCTCCACAGAAAGTACATGTGGAGTCCAATCAATACTTTTATTCTGAAAATATTTCATCATGCAGACACATTTAACTGATTGTCCAGATATTTCTTCTGCTGCAAACCTTCCCCGTCCTCCCTCCCCCTTCCCCATGGTCTATTAGGCAATGTCTAGACAAGAAGGTCATTTTGTTCAGTTAGCTCTGGATGTTTTGGATACAGAATAATAATCTTCACAGGAGGAAAGAAAGTTTAATATCTGAAGGAAAAATCTCCAGTGAAGCTAAGCTAATCCTATTTGATAGCTGGTTTCTAGCATTAACTTCCTATACTTGATGTTGCTTCTCTTTATATAAATGTGTCTACTGGTGTATGTTTTAGTGATCTTCACATAGCCAAAAACTCTATTTAATAGCTAGTCATCAAACAGAAACATAAATCTTTCTTTAGTGTATGCGCCTGTGTGTGCCCATGTGCATCTGTATGTCAGCAGTGGGGGTAGAGGAAAGAGAACAGAGCAGACTTGTGTGGCAGGAAACAGACTGTATAAATATGCATTGCTGTGTGGTTAACATAGTTTACGTGAATGAGAACAAAATAACTGCGACATTTGCTTCTAAGGTCTCTGAAATCACAGGGGTCTGGAAATACAGAATGGTGCAAAGCATGCTACAATGAGACAGTCAAAAGTTAGATTTCTGTTTTCCTTACAAAACTTAAAAGACCCTTGCTCTAATAATTAAAATTGCATCTGAAAAACATCGGGCACTTAAGAAAAGTGTAATTTATGTTGTTGATGGTCTTTCCCTTTCACTGTTGCTCCTCATTCTAAGGTAGCTCTAGATCACTCTCAGGATGGGAAAAGCAATGTCTTATTGTGTGGGTGTCTCCTCCTTCACAACATCTATGGATTCCTTTACACAGAGTAGATGCTCAATCCATGCTGTCACATAGTGATGTTCTAAATTCATCCTCATCTTCTTCCACATCCCCTCTTTTCAGTTTGACTCTTTTATCATCCAAAAGAAATGAACTTCCCAGATCTATACTGTAAGGCCCAGTAGCCACACTTGCCTAATTATTTGGCATATGTCACACATAGTTGCTAGAGATATATGCCTCTGCTAAACTTGGGTGTATTACTGACTTACTGGAGCATGGTTCTTTCTCATTGACATGGAGAGGAAATCAGAAATTGAAGGAATGAATTAAGATACTACTATATTCAGGGGCACC